>NW_027648970.1:0-20877 GCF_965637545.1 Phallusia mammillata
CCGTCCAGCCCGCGCAGCTGTGCGCTGTAGTTCAGCTACTGCACCACGGGGAGCCTCGTTGGCGCCCCCTTCGACGTTGTTTAAGGCCCAACAACATGACATATAATAAATAAACAAAGAAACAAACGGCCCGAAGCACCCGGGAACCTATTTGCTTTGATGATTAAGTGGAAAAAAGTTACTCCGAGGAGTATGATGCTTACCTTATTCAAATAGAATGCCGTTTTGAGGTAACAGGCGGTTACCAACCGCCCGTACAAGCTTGGATTTGCGCTACCACGTGAGTTACTTGGTGTAAGAAGGCAAGAAAAGGATCGAAAACTATCGGGGTCGCTTCCATCGTGGCCAGTATGGTAAAGTACGGGGCAAAAGCAGCGAAAACTGCTGAATTGCCGAGCTGCTGCAGCCCGTCGGCAGGTTTTCCTTACGCTCATGCGCTTTAATTGCGACTTTTACATGGCCAGTTCAGGTACGCAGGTGTGTGCAGCCAGCCGTTAATTGCCGGGTCGGCTCCGGCGTGTCTGCTGATGACGTAATTACGTATGCTAATTAGCCGTCCAGCCCGCGCAGCTGTGCGCTGTAGTTCAGCTACTGCACCACGGGGAGCCTCGTTGGCGCCCCCTTCGACGTTGTTTAAGGCCCAACAACATGACATATAATAAATAAACAAAGAAACAAACGGCCCGAAGCACCCGGGAACCTATTTGCTTTGATGATTAAGTGGAAAAAAGTTACTCCGAGGAGTATGATGCTTACCTTATTCAAATAGAATGCCGTTTTGAGGTAACAGGCGGTTACCAACCGCCCGTACAAGCTTGGATTTGCGCTACCACGTGAGTTACTTGGTGTAAGAAGGCAAGAAAAGGATCGAAAACTATCGGGGTCGCTTCCATCGTGGCCAGTATGGTAAAGTACGGGGCAAAAGCAGCGAAAACTGCTGAATTGCCGAGCTGCTGCAGCCCGTCGGCAGGTTTTCCTTACGCTCATGCGCTTTAATTGCGACTTTTACATGGCCAGTTCAGGTACGCAGGTGTGTGCAGCCAGCCGTTAATTGCCGGGTCGGCTCCGGCGTGTCTGCTGATGACGTAATTACGTATGCTAATTAGCCGTCCAGCCCGCGCAGCTGTGCGCTGTAGTTCAGCTACTGCACCACGGGGAGCCTCGTTGGCGCCCCCTTCGACGTTGTTTAAGGCCCAACAACATGACATATAATAAATAAACAAAGAAACAAACGGCCCGAAGCACCCGGGAACCTATTTGCTTTGATGATTAAGTGGAAAAAAGTTACTCCGAGGAGTATGATGCTTACCTTATTCAAATAGAATGCCGTTTTGAGGTAACAGGCGGTTACCAACCGCCCGTACAAGCTTGGATTTGCGCTACCACGTGAGTTACTTGGTGTAAGAAGGCAAGAAAAGGATCGAAAACTATCGGGGTCGCTTCCATCGTGGCCAGTATGGTAAAGTACGGGGCAAAAGCAGCGAAAACTGCTGAATTGCCGAGCTGCTGCAGCCCGTCGGCAGGTTTTCCTTACGCTCATGCGCTTTAATTGCGACTTTTACATGGCCAGTTCAGGTACGCAGGTGTGTGCAGCCAGCCGTTAATTGCCGGGTCGGCTCCGGCGTGTCTGCTGATGACGTAATTACGTATGCTAATTAGCCGTCCAGCCCGCGCAGCTGTGCGCTGTAGTTCAGCTACTGCACCACGGGGAGCCTCGTTGGCGCCCCCTTCGACGTTGTTTAAGGCCCAACAACATGACATATAATAAATAAACAAAGAAACAAACGGCCCGAAGCACCCGGGAACCTATTTGCTTTGATGATTAAGTGGAAAAAAGTTACTCCGAGGAGTATGATGCTTACCTTATTCAAATAGAATGCCGTTTTGAGGTAACAGGCGGTTACCAACCGCCCGTACAAGCTTGGATTTGCGCTACCACGTGAGTTACTTGGTGTAAGAAGGCAAGAAAAGGATCGAAAACTATCGGGGTCGCTTCCATCGTGGCCAGTATGGTAAAGTACGGGGCAAAAGCAGCGAAAACTGCTGAATTGCCGAGCTGCTGCAGCCCGTCGGCAGGTTTTCCTTACGCTCATGCGCTTTAATTGCGACTTTTACATGGCCAGTTCAGGTACGCAGGTGTGTGCAGCCAGCCGTTAATTGCCGGGTCGGCTCCGGCGTGTCTGCTGATGACGTAATTACGTATGCTAATTAGCCGTCCAGCCCGCGCAGCTGTGCGCTGTAGTTCAGCTACTGCACCACGGGGAGCCTCGTTGGCGCCCCCTTCGACGTTGTTTAAGGCCCAACAACATGACATATAATAAATAAACAAAGAAACAAACGGCCCGAAGCACCCGGGAACCTATTTGCTTTGATGATTAAGTGGAAAAAAGTTACTCCGAGGAGTATGATGCTTACCTTATTCAAATAGAATGCCGTTTTGAGGTAACAGGCGGTTACCAACCGCCCGTACAAGCTTGGATTTGCGCTACCACGTGAGTTACTTGGTGTAAGAAGGCAAGAAAAGGATCGAAAACTATCGGGGTCGCTTCCATCGTGGCCAGTATGGTAAAGTACGGGGCAAAAGCAGCGAAAACTGCTGAATTGCCGAGCTGCTGCAGCCCGTCGGCAGGTTTTCCTTACGCTCATGCGCTTTAATTGCGACTTTTACATGGCCAGTTCAGGTACGCAGGTGTGTGCAGCCAGCCGTTAATTGCCGGGTCGGCTCCGGCGTGTCTGCTGATGACGTAATTACGTATGCTAATTAGCCGTCCAGCCCGCGCAGCTGTGCGCTGTAGTTCAGCTACTGCACCACGGGGAGCCTCGTTGGCGCCCCCTTCGACGTTGTTTAAGGCCCAACAACATGACATATAATAAATAAACAAAGAAACAAACGGCCCGAAGCACCCGGGAACCTATTTGCTTTGATGATTAAGTGGAAAAAAGTTACTCCGAGGAGTATGATGCTTACCTTATTCAAATAGAATGCCGTTTTGAGGTAACAGGCGGTTACCAACCGCCCGTACAAGCTTGGATTTGCGCTACCACGTGAGTTACTTGGTGTAAGAAGGCAAGAAAAGGATCGAAAACTATCGGGGTCGCTTCCATCGTGGCCAGTATGGTAAAGTACGGGGCAAAAGCAGCGAAAACTGCTGAATTGCCGAGCTGCTGCAGCCCGTCGGCAGGTTTTCCTTACGCTCATGCGCTTTAATTGCGACTTTTACATGGCCAGTTCAGGTACGCAGGTGTGTGCAGCCAGCCGTTAATTGCCGGGTCGGCTCCGGCGTGTCTGCTGATGACGTAATTACGTATGCTAATTAGCCGTCCAGCCCGCGCAGCTGTGCGCTGTAGTTCAGCTACTGCACCACGGGGAGCCTCGTTGGCGCCCCCTTCGACGTTGTTTAAGGCCCAACAACATGACATATAATAAATAAACAAAGAAACAAACGGCCCGAAGCACCCGGGAACCTATTTGCTTTGATGATTAAGTGGAAAAAAGTTACTCCGAGGAGTATGATGCTTACCTTATTCAAATAGAATGCCGTTTTGAGGTAACAGGCGGTTACCAACCGCCCGTACAAGCTTGGATTTGCGCTACCACGTGAGTTACTTGGTGTAAGAAGGCAAGAAAAGGATCGAAAACTATCGGGGTCGCTTCCATCGTGGCCAGTATGGTAAAGTACGGGGCAAAAGCAGCGAAAACTGCTGAATTGCCGAGCTGCTGCAGCCCGTCGGCAGGTTTTCCTTACGCTCATGCGCTTTAATTGCGACTTTTACATGGCCAGTTCAGGTACGCAGGTGTGTGCAGCCAGCCGTTAATTGCCGGGTCGGCTCCGGCGTGTCTGCTGATGACGTAATTACGTATGCTAATTAGCCGTCCAGCCCGCGCAGCTGTGCGCTGTAGTTCAGCTACTGCACCACGGGGAGCCTCGTTGGCGCCCCCTTCGACGTTGTTTAAGGCCCAACAACATGACATATAATAAATAAACAAAGAAACAAACGGCCCGAAGCACCCGGGAACCTATTTGCTTTGATGATTAAGTGGAAAAAAGTTACTCCGAGGAGTATGATGCTTACCTTATTCAAATAGAATGCCGTTTTGAGGTAACAGGCGGTTACCAACCGCCCGTACAAGCTTGGATTTGCGCTACCACGTGAGTTACTTGGTGTAAGAAGGCAAGAAAAGGATCGAAAACTATCGGGGTCGCTTCCATCGTGGCCAGTATGGTAAAGTACGGGGCAAAAGCAGCGAAAACTGCTGAATTGCCGAGCTGCTGCAGCCCGTCGGCAGGTTTTCCTTACGCTCATGCGCTTTAATTGCGACTTTTACATGGCCAGTTCAGGTACGCAGGTGTGTGCAGCCAGCCGTTAATTGCCGGGTCGGCTCCGGCGTGTCTGCTGATGACGTAATTACGTATGCTAATTAGCCGTCCAGCCCGCGCAGCTGTGCGCTGTAGTTCAGCTACTGCACCACGGGGAGCCTCGTTGGCGCCCCCTTCGACGTTGTTTAAGGCCCAACAACATGACATATAATAAATAAACAAAGAAACAAACGGCCCGAAGCACCCGGGAACCTATTTGCTTTGATGATTAAGTGGAAAAAAGTTACTCCGAGGAGTATGATGCTTACCTTATTCAAATAGAATGCCGTTTTGAGGTAACAGGCGGTTACCAACCGCCCGTACAAGCTTGGATTTGCGCTACCACGTGAGTTACTTGGTGTAAGAAGGCAAGAAAAGGATCGAAAACTATCGGGGTCGCTTCCATCGTGGCCAGTATGGTAAAGTACGGGGCAAAAGCAGCGAAAACTGCTGAATTGCCGAGCTGCTGCAGCCCGTCGGCAGGTTTTCCTTACGCTCATGCGCTTTAATTGCGACTTTTACATGGCCAGTTCAGGTACGCAGGTGTGTGCAGCCAGCCGTTAATTGCCGGGTCGGCTCCGGCGTGTCTGCTGATGACGTAATTACGTATGCTAATTAGCCGTCCAGCCCGCGCAGCTGTGCGCTGTAGTTCAGCTACTGCACCACGGGGAGCCTCGTTGGCGCCCCCTTCGACGTTGTTTAAGGCCCAACAACATGACATATAATAAATAAACAAAGAAACAAACGGCCCGAAGCACCCGGGAACCTATTTGCTTTGATGATTAAGTGGAAAAAAGTTACTCCGAGGAGTATGATGCTTACCTTATTCAAATAGAATGCCGTTTTGAGGTAACAGGCGGTTACCAACCGCCCGTACAAGCTTGGATTTGCGCTACCACGTGAGTTACTTGGTGTAAGAAGGCAAGAAAAGGATCGAAAACTATCGGGGTCGCTTCCATCGTGGCCAGTATGGTAAAGTACGGGGCAAAAGCAGCGAAAACTGCTGAATTGCCGAGCTGCTGCAGCCCGTCGGCAGGTTTTCCTTACGCTCATGCGCTTTAATTGCGACTTTTACATGGCCAGTTCAGGTACGCAGGTGTGTGCAGCCAGCCGTTAATTGCCGGGTCGGCTCCGGCGTGTCTGCTGATGACGTAATTACGTATGCTAATTAGCCGTCCAGCCCGCGCAGCTGTGCGCTGTAGTTCAGCTACTGCACCACGGGGAGCCTCGTTGGCGCCCCCTTCGACGTTGTTTAAGGCCCAACAACATGACATATAATAAATAAACAAAGAAACAAACGGCCCGAAGCACCCGGGAACCTATTTGCTTTGATGATTAAGTGGAAAAAAGTTACTCCGAGGAGTATGATGCTTACCTTATTCAAATAGAATGCCGTTTTGAGGTAACAGGCGGTTACCAACCGCCCGTACAAGCTTGGATTTGCGCTACCACGTGAGTTACTTGGTGTAAGAAGGCAAGAAAAGGATCGAAAACTATCGGGGTCGCTTCCATCGTGGCCAGTATGGTAAAGTACGGGGCAAAAGCAGCGAAAACTGCTGAATTGCCGAGCTGCTGCAGCCCGTCGGCAGGTTTTCCTTACGCTCATGCGCTTTAATTGCGACTTTTACATGGCCAGTTCAGGTACGCAGGTGTGTGCAGCCAGCCGTTAATTGCCGGGTCGGCTCCGGCGTGTCTGCTGATGACGTAATTACGTATGCTAATTAGCCGTCCAGCCCGCGCAGCTGTGCGCTGTAGTTCAGCTACTGCACCACGGGGAGCCTCGTTGGCGCCCCCTTCGACGTTGTTTAAGGCCCAACAACATGACATATAATAAATAAACAAAGAAACAAACGGCCCGAAGCACCCGGGAACCTATTTGCTTTGATGATTAAGTGGAAAAAAGTTACTCCGAGGAGTATGATGCTTACCTTATTCAAATAGAATGCCGTTTTGAGGTAACAGGCGGTTACCAACCGCCCGTACAAGCTTGGATTTGCGCTACCACGTGAGTTACTTGGTGTAAGAAGGCAAGAAAAGGATCGAAAACTATCGGGGTCGCTTCCATCGTGGCCAGTATGGTAAAGTACGGGGCAAAAGCAGCGAAAACTGCTGAATTGCCGAGCTGCTGCAGCCCGTCGGCAGGTTTTCCTTACGCTCATGCGCTTTAATTGCGACTTTTACATGGCCAGTTCAGGTACGCAGGTGTGTGCAGCCAGCCGTTAATTGCCGGGTCGGCTCCGGCGTGTCTGCTGATGACGTAATTACGTATGCTAATTAGCCGTCCAGCCCGCGCAGCTGTGCGCTGTAGTTCAGCTACTGCACCACGGGGAGCCTCGTTGGCGCCCCCTTCGACGTTGTTTAAGGCCCAACAACATGACATATAATAAATAAACAAAGAAACAAACGGCCCGAAGCACCCGGGAACCTATTTGCTTTGATGATTAAGTGGAAAAAAGTTACTCCGAGGAGTATGATGCTTACCTTATTCAAATAGAATGCCGTTTTGAGGTAACAGGCGGTTACCAACCGCCCGTACAAGCTTGGATTTGCGCTACCACGTGAGTTACTTGGTGTAAGAAGGCAAGAAAAGGATCGAAAACTATCGGGGTCGCTTCCATCGTGGCCAGTATGGTAAAGTACGGGGCAAAAGCAGCGAAAACTGCTGAATTGCCGAGCTGCTGCAGCCCGTCGGCAGGTTTTCCTTACGCTCATGCGCTTTAATTGCGACTTTTACATGGCCAGTTCAGGTACGCAGGTGTGTGCAGCCAGCCGTTAATTGCCGGGTCGGCTCCGGCGTGTCTGCTGATGACGTAATTACGTATGCTAATTAGCCGTCCAGCCCGCGCAGCTGTGCGCTGTAGTTCAGCTACTGCACCACGGGGAGCCTCGTTGGCGCCCCCTTCGACGTTGTTTAAGGCCCAACAACATGACATATAATAAATAAACAAAGAAACAAACGGCCCGAAGCACCCGGGAACCTATTTGCTTTGATGATTAAGTGGAAAAAAGTTACTCCGAGGAGTATGATGCTTACCTTATTCAAATAGAATGCCGTTTTGAGGTAACAGGCGGTTACCAACCGCCCGTACAAGCTTGGATTTGCGCTACCACGTGAGTTACTTGGTGTAAGAAGGCAAGAAAAGGATCGAAAACTATCGGGGTCGCTTCCATCGTGGCCAGTATGGTAAAGTACGGGGCAAAAGCAGCGAAAACTGCTGAATTGCCGAGCTGCTGCAGCCCGTCGGCAGGTTTTCCTTACGCTCATGCGCTTTAATTGCGACTTTTACATGGCCAGTTCAGGTACGCAGGTGTGTGCAGCCAGCCGTTAATTGCCGGGTCGGCTCCGGCGTGTCTGCTGATGACGTAATTACGTATGCTAATTAGCCGTCCAGCCCGCGCAGCTGTGCGCTGTAGTTCAGCTACTGCACCACGGGGAGCCTCGTTGGCGCCCCCTTCGACGTTGTTTAAGGCCCAACAACATGACATATAATAAATAAACAAAGAAACAAACGGCCCGAAGCACCCGGGAACCTATTTGCTTTGATGATTAAGTGGAAAAAAGTTACTCCGAGGAGTATGATGCTTACCTTATTCAAATAGAATGCCGTTTTGAGGTAACAGGCGGTTACCAACCGCCCGTACAAGCTTGGATTTGCGCTACCACGTGAGTTACTTGGTGTAAGAAGGCAAGAAAAGGATCGAAAACTATCGGGGTCGCTTCCATCGTGGCCAGTATGGTAAAGTACGGGGCAAAAGCAGCGAAAACTGCTGAATTGCCGAGCTGCTGCAGCCCGTCGGCAGGTTTTCCTTACGCTCATGCGCTTTAATTGCGACTTTTACATGGCCAGTTCAGGTACGCAGGTGTGTGCAGCCAGCCGTTAATTGCCGGGTCGGCTCCGGCGTGTCTGCTGATGACGTAATTACGTATGCTAATTAGCCGTCCAGCCCGCGCAGCTGTGCGCTGTAGTTCAGCTACTGCACCACGGGGAGCCTCGTTGGCGCCCCCTTCGACGTTGTTTAAGGCCCAACAACATGACATATAATAAATAAACAAAGAAACAAACGGCCCGAAGCACCCGGGAACCTATTTGCTTTGATGATTAAGTGGAAAAAAGTTACTCCGAGGAGTATGATGCTTACCTTATTCAAATAGAATGCCGTTTTGAGGTAACAGGCGGTTACCAACCGCCCGTACAAGCTTGGATTTGCGCTACCACGTGAGTTACTTGGTGTAAGAAGGCAAGAAAAGGATCGAAAACTATCGGGGTCGCTTCCATCGTGGCCAGTATGGTAAAGTACGGGGCAAAAGCAGCGAAAACTGCTGAATTGCCGAGCTGCTGCAGCCCGTCGGCAGGTTTTCCTTACGCTCATGCGCTTTAATTGCGACTTTTACATGGCCAGTTCAGGTACGCAGGTGTGTGCAGCCAGCCGTTAATTGCCGGGTCGGCTCCGGCGTGTCTGCTGATGACGTAATTACGTATGCTAATTAGCCGTCCAGCCCGCGCAGCTGTGCGCTGTAGTTCAGCTACTGCACCACGGGGAGCCTCGTTGGCGCCCCCTTCGACGTTGTTTAAGGCCCAACAACATGACATATAATAAATAAACAAAGAAACAAACGGCCCGAAGCACCCGGGAACCTATTTGCTTTGATGATTAAGTGGAAAAAAGTTACTCCGAGGAGTATGATGCTTACCTTATTCAAATAGAATGCCGTTTTGAGGTAACAGGTGGTTACCAACCGCCCGTACAAGCTTGGATTTGCGCTACCACGTGAGTTACTTGGTGTAAGAAGGCAAGAAAAGGATCGAAAACTATCGGGGTCGCTTCCATCGTGGCCAGTATGGTAAAGTACGGGGCAAAAGCAGCGAAAACTGCTGAATTGCCGAGCTGCTGCAGCCCGTCGGCAGGTTTTCCTTACGCTCATGCGCTTTAATTGCGACTTTTACATGGCCAGTTCAGGTACGCAGGTGTGTGCAGCCAGCCGTTAATTGCCGGGTCGGCTCCGGCGTGTCTGCTGATGACGTAATTACGTATGCTAATTAGCCGTCCAGCCCGCGCAGCTGTGCGCTGTAGTTCAGCTACTGCACCACGGGGAGCCTCGTTGGCGCCCCCTTCGACGTTGTTTAAGGCCCAACAACATGACATATAATAAATAAACAAAGAAACAAACGGCCCGAAGCACCCGGGAACCTATTTGCTTTGATGATTAAGTGGAAAAAAGTTACTCCGAGGAGTATGATGCTTACCTTATTCAAATAGAATGCCGTTTTGAGGTAACAGGCGGTTACCAACCGCCCGTACAAGCTTGGATTTGCGCTACCACGTGAGTTACTTGGTGTAAGAAGGCAAGAAAAGGATCGAAAACTATCGGGGTCGCTTCCATCGTGGCCAGTATGGTAAAGTACGGGGCAAAAGCAGCGAAAACTGCTGAATTGCCGAGCTGCTGCAGCCCGTCGGCAGGTTTTCCTTACGCTCATGCGCTTTAATTGCGACTTTTACATGGCCAGTTCAGGTACGCAGGTGTGTGCAGCCAGCCGTTAATTGCCGGGTCGGCTCCGGCGTGTCTGCTGATGACGTAATTACGTATGCTAATTAGCCGTCCAGCCCGCGCAGCTGTGCGCTGTAGTTCAGCTACTGCACCACGGGGAGCCTCGTTGGCGCCCCCTTCGACGTTGTTTAAGGCCCAACAACATGACATATAATAAATAAACAAAGAAACAAACGGCCCGAAGCACCCGGGAACCTATTTGCTTTGATGATTAAGTGGAAAAAAGTTACTCCGAGGAGTATGATGCTTACCTTATTCAAATAGAATGCCGTTTTGAGGTAACAGGCGGTTACCAACCGCCCGTACAAGCTTGGATTTGCGCTACCACGTGAGTTACTTGGTGTAAGAAGGCAAGAAAAGGATCGAAAACTATCGGGGTCGCTTCCATCGTGGCCAGTATGGTAAAGTACGGGGCAAAAGCAGCGAAAACTGCTGAATTGCCGAGCTGCTGCAGCCCGTCGGCAGGTTTTCCTTACGCTCATGCGCTTTAATTGCGACTTTTACATGGCCAGTTCAGGTACGCAGGTGTGTGCAGCCAGCCGTTAATTGCCGGGTCGGCTCCGGCGTGTCTGCTGATGACGTAATTACGTATGCTAATTAGCCGTCCAGCCCGCGCAGCTGTGCGCTGTAGTTCAGCTACTGCACCACGGGGAGCCTCGTTGGCGCCCCCTTCGACGTTGTTTAAGGCCCAACAACATGACATATAATAAATAAACAAAGAAACAAACGGCCCGAAGCACCCGGGAACCTATTTGCTTTGATGATTAAGTGGAAAAAAGTTACTCCGAGGAGTATGATGCTTACCTTATTCAAATAGAATGCCGTTTTGAGGTAACAGGCGGTTACCAACCGCCCGTACAAGCTTGGATTTGCGCTACCACGTGAGTTACTTGGTGTAAGAAGGCAAGAAAAGGATCGAAAACTATCGGGGTCGCTTCCATCGTGGCCAGTATGGTAAAGTACGGGGCAAAAGCAGCGAAAACTGCTGAATTGCCGAGCTGCTGCAGCCCGTCGGCAGGTTTTCCTTACGCTCATGCGCTTTAATTGCGACTTTTACATGGCCAGTTCAGGTACGCAGGTGTGTGCAGCCAGCCGTTAATTGCCGGGTCGGCTCCGGCGTGTCTGCTGATGACGTAATTACGTATGCTAATTAGCCGTCCAGCCCGCGCAGCTGTGCGCTGTAGTTCAGCTACTGCACCACGGGGAGCCTCGTTGGCGCCCCCTTCGACGTTGTTTAAGGCCCAACAACATGACATATAATAAATAAACAAAGAAACAAACGGCCCGAAGCACCCGGGAACCTATTTGCTTTGATGATTAAGTGGAAAAAAGTTACTCCGAGGAGTATGATGCTTACCTTATTCAAATAGAATGCCGTTTTGAGGTAACAGGCGGTTACCAACCGCCCGTACAAGCTTGGATTTGCGCTACCACGTGAGTTACTTGGTGTAAGAAGGCAAGAAAAGGATCGAAAACTATCGGGGTCGCTTCCATCGTGGCCAGTATGGTAAAGTACGGGGCAAAAGCAGCGAAAACTGCTGAATTGCCGAGCTGCTGCAGCCCGTCGGCAGGTTTTCCTTACGCTCATGCGCTTTAATTGCGACTTTTACATGGCCAGTTCAGGTACGCAGGTGTGTGCAGCCAGCCGTTAATTGCCGGGTCGGCTCCGGCGTGTCTGCTGATGACGTAATTACGTATGCTAATTAGCCGTCCAGCCCGCGCAGCTGTGCGCTGTAGTTCAGCTACTGCACCACGGGGAGCCTCGTTGGCGCCCCCTTCGACGTTGTTTAAGGCCCAACAACATGACATATAATAAATAAACAAAGAAACAAACGGCCCGAAGCACCCGGGAACCTATTTGCTTTGATGATTAAGTGGAAAAAAGTTACTCCGAGGAGTATGATGCTTACCTTATTCAAATAGAATGCCGTTTTGAGGTAACAGGCGGTTACCAACCGCCCGTACAAGCTTGGATTTGCGCTACCACGTGAGTTACTTGGTGTAAGAAGGCAAGAAAAGGATCGAAAACTATCGGGGTCGCTTCCATCGTGGCCAGTATGGTAAAGTACGGGGCAAAAGCAGCGAAAACTGCTGAATTGCCGAGCTGCTGCAGCCCGTCGGCAGGTTTTCCTTACGCTCATGCGCTTTAATTGCGACTTTTACATGGCCAGTTCAGGTACGCAGGTGTGTGCAGCCAGCCGTTAATTGCCGGGTCGGCTCCGGCGTGTCTGCTGATGACGTAATTACGTATGCTAATTAGCCGTCCAGCCCGCGCAGCTGTGCGCTGTAGTTCAGCTACTGCACCACGGGGAGCCTCGTTGGCGCCCCCTTCGACGTTGTTTAAGGCCCAACAACATGACATATAATAAATAAACAAAGAAACAAACGGCCCGAAGCACCCGGGAACCTATTTGCTTTGATGATTAAGTGGAAAAAAGTTACTCCGAGGAGTATGATGCTTACCTTATTCAAATAGAATGCCGTTTTGAGGTAACAGGCGGTTACCAACCGCCCGTACAAGCTTGGATTTGCGCTACCACGTGAGTTACTTGGTGTAAGAAGGCAAGAAAAGGATCGAAAACTATCGGGGTCGCTTCCATCGTGGCCAGTATGGTAAAGTACGGGGCAAAAGCAGCGAAAACTGCTGAATTGCCGAGCTGCTGCAGCCCGTCGGCAGGTTTTCCTTACGCTCATGCGCTTTAATTGCGACTTTTACATGGCCAGTTCAGGTACGCAGGTGTGTGCAGCCAGCCGTTAATTGCCGGGTCGGCTCCGGCGTGTCTGCTGATGACGTAATTACGTATGCTAATTAGCCGTCCAGCCCGCGCAGCTGTGCGCTGTAGTTCAGCTACTGCACCACGGGGAGCCTCGTTGGCGCCCCCTTCGACGTTGTTTAAGGCCCAACAACATGACATATAATAAATAAACAAAGAAACAAACGGCCCGAAGCACCCGGGAACCTATTTGCTTTGATGATTAAGTGGAAAAAAGTTACTCCGAGGAGTATGATGCTTACCTTATTCAAATAGAATGCCGTTTTGAGGTAACAGGCGGTTACCAACCGCCCGTACAAGCTTGGATTTGCGCTACCACGTGAGTTACTTGGTGTAAGAAGGCAAGAAAAGGATCGAAAACTATCGGGGTCGCTTCCATCGTGGCCAGTATGGTAAAGTACGGGGCAAAAGCAGCGAAAACTGCTGAATTGCCGAGCTGCTGCAGCCCGTCGGCAGGTTTTCCTTACGCTCATGCGCTTTAATTGCGACTTTTACATGGCCAGTTCAGGTACGCAGGTGTGTGCAGCCAGCCGTTAATTGCCGGGTCGGCTCCGGCGTGTCTGCTGATGACGTAATTACGTATGCTAATTAGCCGTCCAGCCCGCGCAGCTGTGCGCTGTAGTTCAGCTACTGCACCACGGGGAGCCTCGTTGGCGCCCCCTTCGACGTTGTTTAAGGCCCAACAACATGACATATAATAAATAAACAAAGAAACAAACGGCCCGAAGCACCCGGGAACCTATTTGCTTTGATGATTAAGTGGAAAAAAGTTACTCCGAGGAGTATGATGCTTACCTTATTCAAATAGAATGCCGTTTTGAGGTAACAGGCGGTTACCAACCGCCCGTACAAGCTTGGATTTGCGCTACCACGTGAGTTACTTGGTGTAAGAAGGCAAGAAAAGGATCGAAAACTATCGGGGTCGCTTCCATCGTGGCCAGTATGGTAAAGTACGGGGCAAAAGCAGCGAAAACTGCTGAATTGCCGAGCTGCTGCAGCCCGTCGGCAGGTTTTCCTTACGCTCATGCGCTTTAATTGCGACTTTTACATGGCCAGTTCAGGTACGCAGGTGTGTGCAGCCAGCCGTTAATTGCCGGGTCGGCTCCGGCGTGTCTGCTGATGACGTAATTACGTATGCTAATTAGCCGTCCAGCCCGCGCAGCTGTGCGCTGTAGTTCAGCTACTGCACCACGGGGAGCCTCGTTGGCGCCCCCTTCGACGTTGTTTAAGGCCCAACAACATGACATATAATAAATAAACAAAGAAACAAACGGCCCGAAGCACCCGGGAACCTATTTGCTTTGATGATTAAGTGGAAAAAAGTTACTCCGAGGAGTATGATGCTTACCTTATTCAAATAGAATGCCGTTTTGAGGTAACAGGCGGTTACCAACCGCCCGTACAAGCTTGGATTTGCGCTACCACGTGAGTTACTTGGTGTAAGAAGGCAAGAAAAGGATCGAAAACTATCGGGGTCGCTTCCATCGTGGCCAGTATGGTAAAGTACGGGGCAAAAGCAGCGAAAACTGCTGAATTGCCGAGCTGCTGCAGCCCGTCGGCAGGTTTTCCTTACGCTCATGCGCTTTAATTGCGACTTTTACATGGCCAGTTCAGGTACGCAGGTGTGTGCAGCCAGCCGTTAATTGCCGGGTCGGCTCCGGCGTGTCTGCTGATGACGTAATTACGTATGCTAATTAGCCGTCCAGCCCGCGCAGCTGTGCGCTGTAGTTCAGCTACTGCACCACGGGGAGCCTCGTTGGCGCCCCCTTCGACGTTGTTTAAGGCCCAACAACATGACATATAATAAATAAACAAAGAAACAAACGGCCCGAAGCACCCGGGAACCTATTTGCTTTGATGATTAAGTGGAAAAAAGTTACTCCGAGGAGTATGATGCTTACCTTATTCAAATAGAATGCCGTTTTGAGGTAACAGGCGGTTACCAACCGCCCGTACAAGCTTGGATTTGCGCTACCACGTGAGTTACTTGGTGTAAGAAGGCAAGAAAAGGATCGAAAACTATCGGGGTCGCTTCCATCGTGGCCAGTATGGTAAAGTACGGGGCAAAAGCAGCGAAAACTGCTGAATTGCCGAGCTGCTGCAGCCCGTCGGCAGGTTTTCCTTACGCTCATGCGCTTTAATTGCGACTTTTACATGGCCAGTTCAGGTACGCAGGTGTGTGCAGCCAGCCGTTAATTGCCGGGTCGGCTCCGGCGTGTCTGCTGATGACGTAATTACGTATGCTAATTAGCCGTCCAGCCCGCGCAGCTGTGCGCTGTAGTTCAGCTACTGCACCACGGGGAGCCTCGTTGGCGCCCCCTTCGACGTTGTTTAAGGCCCAACAACATGACATATAATAAATAAACAAAGAAACAAACGGCCCGAAGCACCCGGGAACCTATTTGCTTTGATGATTAAGTGGAAAAAAGTTACTCCGAGGAGTATGATGCTTACCTTATTCAAATAGAATGCCGTTTTGAGGTAACAGGCGGTTACCAACCGCCCGTACAAGCTTGGATTTGCGCTACCACGTGAGTTACTTGGTGTAAGAAGGCAAGAAAAGGATCGAAAACTATCGGGGTCGCTTCCATCGTGGCCAGTATGGTAAAGTACGGGGCAAAAGCAGCGAAAACTGCTGAATTGCCGAGCTGCTGCAGCCCGTCGGCAGGTTTTCCTTACGCTCATGCGCTTTAATTGCGACTTTTACATGGCCAGTTCAGGTACGCAGGTGTGTGCAGCCAGCCGTTAATTGCCGGGTCGGCTCCGGCGTGTCTGCTGATGACGTAATTACGTATGCTAATTAGCCGTCCAGCCCGCGCAGCTGTGCGCTGTAGTTCAGCTACTGCACCACGGGGAGCCTCGTTGGCGCCCCCTTCGACGTTGTTTAAGGCCCAACAACATGACATATAATAAATAAACAAAGAAACAAACGGCCCGAAGCACCCGGGAACCTATTTGCTTTGATGATTAAGTGGAAAAAAGTTACTCCGAGGAGTATGATGCTTACCTTATTCAAATAGAATGCCGTTTTGAGGTAACAGGCGGTTACCAACCGCCCGTACAAGCTTGGATTTGCGCTACCACGTGAGTTACTTGGTGTAAGAAGGCAAGAAAAGGATCGAAAACTATCGGGGTCGCTTCCATCGTGGCCAGTATGGTAAAGTACGGGGCAAAAGCAGCGAAAACTGCTGAATTGCCGAGCTGCTGCAGCCCGTCGGCAGGTTTTCCTTACGCTCATGCGCTTTAATTGCGACTTTTACATGGCCAGTTCAGGTACGCAGGTGTGTGCAGCCAGCCGTTAATTGCCGGGTCGGCTCCGGCGTGTCTGCTGATGACGTAATTACGTATGCTAATTAGCCGTCCAGCCCGCGCAGCTGTGCGCTGTAGTTCAGCTACTGCACCACGGGGAGCCTCGTTGGCGCCCCCTTCGACGTTGTTTAAGGCCCAACAACATGACATATAATAAATAAACAAAGAAACAAACGGCCCGAAGCACCCGGGAACCTATTTGCTTTGATGATTAAGTGGAAAAAAGTTACTCCGAGGAGTATGATGCTTACCTTATTCAAATAGAATGCCGTTTTGAGGTAACAGGCGGTTACCAACCGCCCGTACAAGCTTGGATTTGCGCTACCACGTGAGTTACTTGGTGTAAGAAGGCAAGAAAAGGATCGAAAACTATCGGGGTCGCTTCCATCGTGGCCAGTATGGTAAAGTACGGGGCAAAAGCAGCGAAAACTGCTGAATTGCCGAGCTGCTGCAGCCCGTCGGCAGGTTTTCCTTACGCTCATGCGCTTTAATTGCGACTTTTACATGGCCAGTTCAGGTACGCAGGTGTGTGCAGCCAGCCGTTAATTGCCGGGTCGGCTCCGGCGTGTCTGCTGATGACGTAATTACGTATGCTAATTAGCCGTCCAGCCCGCGCAGCTGTGCGCTGTAGTTCAGCTACTGCACCACGGGGAGCCTCGTTGGCGCCCCCTTCGACGTTGTTTAAGGCCCAACAACATGACATATAATAAATAAACAAAGAAACAAACGGCCCGAAGCACCCGGGAACCTATTTGCTTTGATGATTAAGTGGAAAAAAGTTACTCCGAGGAGTATGATGCTTACCTTATTCAAATAGAATGCCGTTTTGAGGTAACAGGCGGTTACCAACCGCCCGTACAAGCTTGGATTTGCGCTACCACGTGAGTTACTTGGTGTAAGAAGGCAAGAAAAGGATCGAAAACTATCGGGGTCGCTTCCATCGTGGCCAGTATGGTAAAGTACGGGGCAAAAGCAGCGAAAACTGCTGAATTGCCGAGCTGCTGCAGCCCGTCGGCAGGTTTTCCTTACGCTCATGCGCTTTAATTGCGACTTTTACATGGCCAGTTCAGGTACGCAGGTGTGTGCAGCCAGCCGTTAATTGCCGGGTCGGCTCCGGCGTGTCTGCTGATGACGTAATTACGTATGCTAATTAGCCGTCCAGCCCGCGCAGCTGTGCGCTGTAGTTCAGCTACTGCACCACGGGGAGCCTCGTTGGCGCCCCCTTCGACGTTGTTTAAGGCCCAACAACATGACATATAATAAATAAACAAAGAAACAAACGGCCCGAAGCACCCGGGAACCTATTTGCTTTGATGATTAAGTGGAAAAAAGTTACTCCGAGGAGTATGATGCTTACCTTATTCAAATAGAATGCCGTTTTGAGGTAACAGGCGGTTACCAACCGCCCGTACAAGCTTGGATTTGCGCTACCACGTGAGTTACTTGGTGTAAGAAGGCAAGAAAAGGATCGAAAACTATCGGGGTCGCTTCCATCGTGGCCAGTATGGTAAAGTACGGGGCAAAAGCAGCGAAAACTGCTGAATTGCCGAGCTGCTGCAGCCCGTCGGCAGGTTTTCCTTACGCTCATGCGCTTTAATTGCGACTTTTACATGGCCAGTTCAGGTACGCAGGTGTGTGCAGCCAGCCGTTAATTGCCGGGTCGGCTCCGGCGTGTCTGCTGATGACGTAATTACGTATGCTAATTAGCCGTCCAGCCCGCGCAGCTGTGCGCTGTAGTTCAGCTACTGCACCACGGGGAGCCTCGTTGGCGCCCCCTTCGACGTTGTTTAAGGCCCAACAACATGACATATAATAAATAAACAAAGAAACAAACGGCCCGAAGCACCCGGGAACCTATTTGCTTTGATGATTAAGTGGAAAAAAGTTACTCCGAGGAGTATGATGCTTACCTTATTCAAATAGAATGCCGTTTTGAGGTAACAGGCGGTTACCAACCGCCCGTACAAGCTTGGATTTGCGCTACCACGTGAGTTACTTGGTGTAAGAAGGCAAGAAAAGGATCGAAAACTATCGGGGTCGCTTCCATCGTGGCCAGTATGGTAAAGTACGGGGCAAAAGCAGCGAAAACTGCTGAATTGCCGAGCTGCTGCAGCCCGTCGGCAGGTTTTCCTTACGCTCATGCGCTTTAATTGCGACTTTTACATGGCCAGTTCAGGTACGCAGGTGTGTGCAGCCAGCCGTTAATTGCCGGGTCGGCTCCGGCGTGTCTGCTGATGACGTAATTACGTATGCTAATTAGCCGTCCAGCCCGCGCAGCTGTGCGCTGTAGTTCAGCTACTGCACCACGGGGAGCCTCGTTGGCGCCCCCTTCGACGTTGTTTAAGGCCCAACAACATGACATATAATAAATAAACAAAGAAACAAACGGCCCGAAGCACCCGGGAACCTATTTGCTTTGATGATTAAGTGGAAAAAAGTTACTCCGAGGAGTATGATGCTTACCTTATTCAAATAGAATGCCGTTTTGAGGTAACAGGCGGTTACCAACCGCCCGTACAAGCTTGGATTTGCGCTACCACGTGAGTTACTTGGTGTAAGAAGGCAAGAAAAGGATCGAAAACTATCGGGGTCGCTTCCATCGTGGCCAGTATGGTAAAGTACGGGGCAAAAGCAGCGAAAACTGCTGAATTGCCGAGCTGCTGCAGCCCGTCGGCAGGTTTTCCTTACGCTCATGCGCTTTAATTGCGACTTTTACATGGCCAGTTCAGGTACGCAGGTGTGTGCAGCCAGCCGTTAATTGCCGGGTCGGCTCCGGCGTGTCTGCTGATGACGTAATTACGTATGCTAATTAGCCGTCCAGCCCGCGCAGCTGTGCGCTGTAGTTCAGCTACTGCACCACGGGGAGCCTCGTTGGCGCCCCCTTCGACGTTGTTTAAGGCCCAACAACATGACATATAATAAATAAACAAAGAAACAAACGGCCCGAAGCACCCGGGAACCTATTTGCTTTGATGATTAAGTGGAAAAAAGTTACTCCGAGGAGTATGATGCTTACCTTATTCAAATAGAATGCCGTTTTGAGGTAACAGGCGGTTACCAACCGCCCGTACAAGCTTGGATTTGCGCTACCACGTGAGTTACTTGGTGTAAGAAGGCAAGAAAAGGATCGAAACTATCGGGGTCGCTTCCATCGTGGCCAGTATGGTAAAGTACGGGGCAAAAGCAGCGAAAACTGCTGAATTGCCGAGCTGCTGCAGCCCGTCGGCAGGTTTTCCTTACGCTCATGCGCTTTAATTGCGACTTTTACATGGCCAGTTCAGGTACGCAGGTGTGTGCAGCCAGCCGTTAATTGCCGGGTCGGCTCCGGCGTGTCTGCTGATGACGTAATTACGTATGCTAATTAGCCGTCCAGCCCGCGCAGCTGTGCGCTGTAGTTCAGCTACTGCACCACGGGGAGCCTCGTTGGCGCCCCCTTCGACGTTGTTTAAGGCCCAACAACATGACATATAATAAATAAACAAAGAAACAAACGGCCCGAAGCACCCGGGAACCTATTTGCTTTGATGATTAAGTGGAAAAAAGTTACTCCGAGGAGTATGATGCTTACCTTATTCAAATAGAATGCCGTTTTGAGGTAACAGGCGGTTACCAACCGCCCGTACAAGCTTGGATTTGCGCTACCACGTGAGTTACTTGGTGTAAGAAGGCAAGAAAAGGATCGAAAACTATCGGGGTCGCTTCCATCGTGGCCAGTATGGTAAAGTACGGGGCAAAAGCAGCGAAAACTGCTGAATTGCCGAGCTGCTGCAGCCCGTCGGCAGGTTTTCCTTACGCTCATGCGCTTTAATTGCGACTTTTACATGGCCAGTTCAGGTACGCAGGTGTGTGCAGCCAGCCGTTAATTGCCGGGTCGGCTCCGGCGTGTCTGCTGATGACGTAATTACGTATGCTAATTAGCCGTCCAGCCCGCGCAGCTGTGCGCTGTAGTTCAGCTACTGCACCACGGGGAGCCTCGTTGGCGCCCCCTTCGACGTTGTTTAAGGCCCAACAACATGACATATAATAAATAAACAAAGAAACAAACGGCCCGAAGCACCCGGGAACCTATTTGCTTTGATGATTAAGTGGAAAAAAGTTACTCCGAGGAGTATGATGCTTACCTTATTCAAATAGAATGCCGTTTTGAGGTAACAGGCGGTTACCAACCGCCCGTACAAGCTTGGATTTGCGCTACCACGTGAGTTACTTGGTGTAAGAAGGCAAGAAAAGGATCGAAAACTATCGGGGTCGCTTCCATCGTGGCCAGTATGGTAAAGTACGGGGCAAAAGCAGCGAAAACTGCTGAATTGCCGAGCTGCTGCAGCCCGTCGGCAGGTTTTCCTTACGCTCATGCGCTTTAATTGCGACTTTTACATGGCCAGTTCAGGTACGCAGGTGTGTGCAGCCAGCCGTTAATTGCCGGGTCGGCTCCGGCGTGTCTGCTGATGACGTAATTACGTATGCTAATTAGCCGTCCAGCCCGCGCAGCTGTGCGCTGTAGTTCAGCTACTGCACCACGGGGAGCCTCGTTGGCGCCCCCTTCGACGTTGTTTAAGGCCCAACAACATGACATATAATAAATAAACAAAGAAACAAACGGCCCGAAGCACCCGGGAACCTATTTGCTTTGATGATTAAGTGGAAAAAAGTTACTCCGAGGAGTATGATGCTTACCTTATTCAAATAGAATGCCGTTTTGAGGTAACAGGCGGTTACCAACCGCCCGTACAAGCTTGGATTTGCGCTACCACGTGAGTTACTTGGTGTAAGAAGGCAAGAAAAGGATCGAAAACTATCGGGGTCGCTTCCATCGTGGCCAGTATGGTAAAGTACGGGGCAAAAGCAGCGAAAACTGCTGAATTGCCGAGCTGCTGCAGCCCGTCGGCAG
>NW_027648971.1:0-20859 GCF_965637545.1 Phallusia mammillata
ATGTTTTTTTTTTCAAAATGTCTATGACCCCAATTGATGTTTGTTGTTTTTTAATTTGAAATCTGATTCTTTTTTAGAATGTGATGAACCTCCAGCTATTGCTGATGGAACTTTCACCCCAGCACCTCCCTACTCAATAACAGATACAATCTCATATAGTTGCATTGATCCTACTACACATACACTTGAGGGACCTAATCCTATTACATGTGGAGCAGATGGAAGATGGACTGCTGGCCCAGCCTGTGTTTTGATAGGTAAGTTTTGCAATTATAGAAGAAACAAGATTGGTTTAGACTGTAGCAATGCAATAACATGTTTAACTCAATCGTGATTTTATTTATCTTCACTTTATATTTCTTTCTTCATACATTACCAACAACTAGTTTGCTGAGAAACATTTGCTTTTGATTTTCATATGAAAAACACTCAATCAATTCATTCTAAAAACTTATCACAAGAAAAATTGTTTAAAAAAATAAATTAAACTAATAATATGAAAGGTACTTTCTGGATTCATTTTTCTATTTCCTGTGAATTTTTGTATTATTGACATAATCAGGGTTCTGCAATTCTTTACACCAAAAAAGGCTTTCACAATTATAAAGAATGCTGTTTGCTTTGTTAGTGTTGCATCTCCTTTCACCCCTTAACCTATTGCATTTACTATCTGTTTTTTTGCTAAACTATCTTTGTTGTTGTGCTTGGCCAAATTTTAAACTGTCAACTGATTCCAATAGTTTTACAGAACACTCAGTCTCATTGAAAGAATATTTCCGAGATGTTTTTTTTTTCAAAATTTCTATGACCCCAAATGATGTTTGTTGTTTTTTAATTTGAAATCTGATTCTTTTTTAGAATGTGATGAGCCTCCAGCTATTGCTGATGGAACTTTCACCCCAGCACCTCCCTACTCAATAACAGATACAATCTCATATAGTTGCATTGATCCTACTACACATACACTTGAGGGATCTAATCCAATTACATGTGGAGCAGATGGAAGATGGACTGCTGGTCCAGCCTGTGTTTTGATAGGTAACATTTTTGAAATATTTTTTTTACATCTAATGGTACCCATATTTTTTTCTGTTCTTAATTTACATTTTTTTCTGTTCTTAATTTAGGCTTCTGCAATTCTTTACACCAAAAAAGGCTTTCACAATTATAAAGAATGCTGTTTGCTTTGTTAGTGTTGCATCTCCTTTCACCCCTTAACCTATTGCATTTACTATCTGTTTTTTTGCTAAACTATCTTTGTTGTTGTGCTTGGCCAAATTTTAAACTGTCAACTGATTCCAATAGTTTTACAGAACACTCAGTCTCATTGAAAGAATATTTCTGACATGTTTTTTTTTCAAAATGTCTATGACCCCAATTGATGTTTGTTGTTTTTTAATTTGAAATCTGATTCTTTTTTAGAATGTGAAGAGCCTCCAGCTATTGCTGATGGAACTTTCACCCCAGCACCTCCCTACTCAATAACAGATACAATCTCATATAGTTGCATTGATCCTACTACACATACACTTGAGGGACCTAATCCAATTACATGTGGAGCAGATGGAAGATGGACTGCTGGTCCAGCCTGTGTTTTGATAGGTAAGTTTTGCAATTATAGAAGAAACAAGATTGGTTTAGACTGTAGTAATGCAATAACATGTTTAACTCAATCGTGATTTTATTTATCTTCACTTTATATTTCTTTCTTCATACATTACCGACAACTAGTTTGCTGAGAAACATTTGCTTTTGATTTTCATATGAAAAACACTCAATCAATTCATTCTAAAAACTTATCACAAGAAAAATTGTTTAAAAAAAAAAATTAAACTAATATTATGAAAACCACTTTCTGGATTCATTTTTCTATTTCCTGTGAATTTTTGTATTATTGACATAATCAGGGTTCTGCAATTCTTTACACCAAAAAAGGCTTTCACAATTATAAAGAATGCTGTTTGCTTTGTTAGTGTTGCATCTCCTTTCACCCCTTAACCTATTGCATTTACTATCTGTTTTTTTGCTAAACTATCTTTGTTGTTGTGCTTGGCCAAATTTTAAACTGTCAACTGATTCCAATAGTTTTACAGAACACTCAGTCTCATTGAAAGAATATTTCTGACATGTTTTTTTTTCAAAATGTCTATGACCCCAATTGATGTTTGTTGTTTTTTAATTTGAAATCTGATTCTTTTTTAGAATGTGATGAACCTCCAGCTATTGCTGATGGAACTTTCACCCCAGCACCTCCCTACTCAATAACAGATACAATCTCATATAGTTGCATTGATCCTACTACACATACACTTGAGGGACCTAATCCAATTACATGTGGAGCAGATGGAAGATGGACTGCTGGTCCAGCCTGTGTTTTGATAGGTAAGTTTTGCAATTATAGAAGAAACAAGATTGGTTTAGTCTGTAGTAATGCAATAACATGTTTAACTCAATCGTGATTTTATTTATCTTCACTTTATATTTCTTTCTTCATACATTACCGACAACTAGTTTGCTGAGAAACATTTGCTTTTGATTTTCATATGAAAAACACTCAATCAATTCATTCTAAAAACTTATCACAAGAAAAATTGTTTAAAAAAATAAATTAAACTAATAATATGAAAGGTACTTTCTGGATTCATTTTTCTATTTCCTGTGAATTTTTGTATTATTGACATAATCAGGGTTCTGCAATTCTTTACACCAAAAAAGGCTTTCACAATTATAAAGAATGCTGTTTGCTTTGTTAGTGTTGCATCTCCTTTCACCCCTTAACCTATTGCATTTACTATCTGTTTTTTTGCTAAACTATCTTTGTTGTTGTGCTTGGCCAAATTTTAAACTGTCAACTGATTCCAATAGTTTTACAGAACACTCAGTCTCATTGAAAGAATATTTCCGACATGTTTTTTTTCTTCAAAATTTCTATGACCCCAATTGATGTTTGTTGTTTTTTAATTTGAAATCTGATTCTTTTTTAGAATGTGATGAACCTCCAGCTATTGCTGATGGAACTTTCACCCCAGCACCTCCCTACTCAATAACAGATACAATCTCATATAGTTGCATTGATCCTACTACACATACACTTGAGGGACCTAATCCAATTACATGTGGAGCAGATGGAAGATGGACTGCTGGCCCAGCCTGTGTTATGATAGGTAAAAATCTTAGAAATATTTCTTCTAATTTCAGAATTGGCAGCCAATAGTGTACATGTTGGTTGTTTCACTGACTTGGACATGAATAAAAGAAACTACATTGATTTTAGATGCAACAATGTAATAAAATATTTCATTTAATAATAATTATGGGTCCCCTTCCCTGAAGGGGACACATCTTGATTTCACTCTGTTTTTTCTTTTTTTTTTCTTTTTTCCGCCGAAGTTTGTCCATGCACTTTTGGCATGAAATGTTTGGTGAATTTGGATGTGAACTTTCACAGATGGTAGATATAGTAAAGCAGATGTGCCATTTGCTTTGTTTGACTTGATAACCCCAGTATTTACCCTGCTAGCCCCAAAAATGTAAAACGTTTTTGTATGTTGCTGCGCACCACAAACGAAAGATTTCTGTGGTGTAATGGTATAATAAAGGCACCAGTGCGTATGGTACTTGTGTTTCATTTGGTGGGTGGTTTTGCAAGGGGTGTTAACAGCCTTATGACTTCAGAAGCGTTAACAAATGTTGCTAATAGCACGTCTAGTTGTCAGAAGTTTAAACATTGTTTGATTTGGATAATATTTTACATGACTGTTAATTGGGTCATCGTGGTTTCATATTTTATACTTTTGGGTGTTAAACCCCATCAGTTACCCCACTGACCCACTAAAATGGGTGAGTTTTTTAAACAGTGTCAGAATTGAGTGAAATTTGAAAAGCTTGCAGAATTTGTCATTTATTGGTGTCAATTGTTATGTTTAACCCTGTAACCCCAATATTTACCCCTCTAGCCCCATAATAAGGGTGAATTTTTTAAACAGTGTCCGAATTTGATGAAATTTGACAGCTCATAGAGTGTGCTATTTATAGTTGTTGTTTGTTATGTTCAACCCTGTTGCCCCAACATTTACCCCACTAGCCCCCTAAAATGGGTCCATTTTGTAAACAAAGTCAGAATTGAATGAAATTTACATAGCTTGTAGAGTGTGCCATTCATAGGTGTATAATGTTGTGTGTAACCCTGTTGCCCCAACATTTACCCCCCAAAATGGTTCAATTTTTTTTAACAATGTATGAATCAAATTGAATTTGGACAGTTTGTAGAGTGTACCATTTGTAGGTGTTGGTTGTTGTGTTAAACTCTGTAGTACCTATCATTTACTCCACTAGACCCCTACAGTCAAGTGCAATTCACCATTAATAGGAGCTGATTGTTGTGTTTTAGCCTATTTTCTCACTATTTACCACTTTTTTCTCAGATAGTTATACAATAGAAAAACCCTCATAAATGTATGAATGGAATGAATTTGAATAGTCTGTACTCCATACAGCGTATTTATTTAAGCACAGTACCGATCACTGTGTTTGACGTTACAATGCGAAACTTTCTCATTGTTATCTCTTGAAATGCGTTATTTACAACTTTGCATGTGTGGGGACCCATGAGTTTCTGCTTGCAGAAACAACTAACGTTATAAAAGATGGTGGATGATATGGGACCCAATATAAAATAAGTGTCGGATGTAAATATATGTTAAGAAATAGGTCACAGTGTCTGTGCAATGGCAATATATGCTAAGCCACCCTTCTAGTTGTATTTATCTTCATTTACCTTTACTTACATTACTGATAATTTTAATGGCAAGAACACTTGTTTAAATAAATAATTAAACTAATGCATGTGAAGGCAGTTGCTTGATACGGTTTCTGGTATAATTATTTTACAATTCAGATATGTTTTGTACTATGGGTAATGTTTCAAATGTAGAAGATATTTTTTAACTTGTTAGCATCATATACCTTATTATCCTATCTTAACCTAGTGCATTGCATGTCTGTTTTGATATAAACTACCTCTTTGCTATTGTTGAGTAATAAATCTGCACATTTCATTTATTTGTCTGGCTTTACTGAACCCTCAGCCCTATGCAGGAAATATTTATAACATGTATTTTTCTCTTCTAAGTTTGCGTTTTGTTTATTTGCAATGGATTTGACATGTGTGTTTTCTCAGAATGTGGTGCTCCTCCAATCATTAACCATGCTTCATTCGCTGGAGCAACTCCTCCCTACACACCAACTGAAACAGTCACATATAGTTGCGCTAATACTGCTACTCATAGACTTGAGGGACCTGCTGATGTTACATGCCAAGAAGATGGATGTTGGAGTTCTGGTCCAACCTGTGTTTTAATAGGTACGTTTATAAAAAAAAAGCTGATAGCCATGTTTATTCTTGACTTGACCTGGAAATGCAACAAACAGGACTGATTGAGATGTTCTAGTGGAAATAAACATACATTAAGCTTCTTTTTTCACATTTTAACATTCTTTGATCTGTAAGTGCTGATTGACCCATCTCGATAATAATACTTTCATTGATTAGAAGTAATGAATTTTCAATATGTTTTTTTTAACTGATAAAGGGTTGAAGTGCCATAAGTTGGCTATTCTAAGTTGCAGACAGTGCACACTGTTTCAAGCCAAAAGGTTTCTTCATTGCAGCTGGGTTATAATAGTCGTCTATTGGCTTAATGATTTTACATTGGCTATTCTAGCCATCCCACCAATTGTCTGTATTGATGGGACCTTGTGGACCGAAACGGTGTGCACTATCAATGTTTACTTATCAATTAATGCACATATCAATGCGTTAATATGATATAGTGACACTGAGACAGCACCGCTTTGGTTCCCAAGCAGTTACTTGGCCATTGTGAAACTTGTCCTTTTGATTTTTACCAAGTTCTGGCATCGAACAGATTTGGTGAAGCATGTGCTACATCAGCTTATGTGCCAATCATTTATACTTACTTTGTCTTTTTTGTATTATACCGGAATTGACTCAATTTTAGGTGGTAGTTTCCTATTTGCATGCCTGCTTTAAATCCACTTTTCTGGTTAAAAACTGTTGTTTACTGTGTAATAGCTGCTCTTTTTTGAAACCCTAGAATGTAGTGATCCTCCAGCTGTCCCTGATGCAACTTTCACTGCAGCATCTCCATATACACCAGATGATATGGTTACATACACTTGCAGTGCTACACATACACTTCAGGGAACTGCTACAATTACATGTGGAGCAGATGGAAAATGGAGTGCTGGTCCAGTTTGTATTGTTACAGGTATGTAGATCAATTTATTATGCCGTAATGTTTCAAATTTGAAGAAAAAGATTTGAATGTGGGGAATTATTTGTGTCTGATTAGTAAAGTCAAAAAGTTTGTTTTACTTTTCTTCTGTTTTATTGTGTTTTGATTAAATCTCTGTTATATATTTTTTGGTTCTAAAAAAAAAATGGTTTAATTCATTTTATGATTTGTTTGGTCTTTCTTGACATTATGTTAAGTGGCAGTTTTCTTGATTGCATGTCTTTTTGAAGCCATTGTTTGGTTAATTGGCGTTTCTTGTAGAATAGCTCCTGGTTTATGTAACTTTCTGTTTGTTTATGAATACAGCTGCAAAAAGTTCCAAAGCTGCATATTTAGCACGCAGTTTGTTACTTGTTTTTTTGCATCGTAAAATGACATTATATAATGACACCATTGTATTAACTTCACATATGGAACCATACACATGTGCTCAACAAAATGATTGCAATATAAAAACAAGGAGTTTAAATTTCAATTTTGATGTAAAATGGACAAAGTCGAAGTTTTAGTGAATGATTTGTGGGCTGTAGTTCCAATGTGGGAGATGCTCACTTTTCAGTGTCTTAGCCCACATAATCCACTTTCCGGTAATCCAATGGAAGGGCAAGTTTTTCCCTGTCTATTTGTGTTTTGCAGAATGTTGTCCTCCTCCATCTATTCCACTTGGTACATTTTCTCTGATTCAAGGCACATATTTACCAACAGATACAGTAACTTATGAATGTTGTAACGGTATAACAATCACTGGAACTTTTACCACAAACATGTGTGGAAGTGATGGAACATGGTCAGTTACTGGTGCTTCCTTGCCATCATGCACCCCAACAGGTCAGTTTATCTAGTACTTTAATAAAGTAAAAAGAATACTAAGAGCAACTATCAAGTTAGGTAGTCAAACGTGGTACAAGTACTCCATTATTGGATTCCAATCCTATGGTTTATTCATAGAGAAGTTTTAATGAAACATACTTTTTGCCATTTGTATGAACCAGCATTCCTGGCAAAATTTTAGTTATTGAAATAAAACATTAAGCATAATGCAAAATTGCTTTGCGTGCTCCCCACATGTGTTACGGTATGGCGTGAGATTTGTTAACACATGAATAATATTGCGACAAGGCAAACGTTTCGTGTTGCCAATAACAGACAGACGATCTAGGGTGACATCTTCGTACAGCTTAACTTCATGTAGCACAGTAAACAAGTCCACCCACACCAAAGTAAACTTACTTGCTTCAGCTTGTAAAGAACAGTTATATCTTGATAAAATATGCCTTCACCTACTCAAGTATGAGTTTGACGCAACGCACCATTCGCTATCGTGTCGTTGAGCTAAAAACAACCTAAAATAGTGATTTCCGCGAACACATTTCGGTAATTTATTTGTTCCGTGTTTT
The DNA here is from genome assembly GCF_965637545.1 of Phallusia mammillata. Lineage (NCBI taxonomy): Eukaryota > Metazoa > Chordata > Ascidiacea > Phlebobranchia > Ascidiidae > Phallusia > Phallusia mammillata. The sequence continues at coordinate 7,715 of NW_027648971.1, forward strand.
TAAACACGAATTGCTTATTCTGACACGAAACGTTTGATACTTAAAACGCCGCGTTGCGTATCACTTGCTATGATGGTGCAAATATAAAACGCTTCTAACTTAGCAGAAACAATTTTTTTTTGTCCAGTGGCGGATAAGTTTCCAATGCTTCCCGATTGGAAAAAAGCAATACCTCCAAAACGTTTTTCAATCCTTGCTCATAAAAATACATTTATTTTAGCCCATTTGTATCATAACTTGTACTGCGTTTTTGATGAACAAGGGATGTTGAACTGTAGGATTCGAACTGTGACGCTGCAATATTTGCTTTATTTTTTAGCACAGATAATGTGCCAGCAGTGTGCGATTGTCCCAATGCACATACATTACTGCTGAAAAAACGTATTTGTAACTTGAGTATTTACAGCACTGTATTGTTCCACCCGTATTTATTTTACATTTTTTTACATTTAGATTGCCCACCGCCACCCTCTTTGATTGAAGGTTTAGTTCAATCAAGTGATCAGAAGTTGACGTACCTGATCAACGAAATGGTCACATACGAATGTAACTTCGGTCTGAAGCCTGGTCAAGTTGATTCAAACACTTGCGGCGCTGATGGGCTTTGGACAAATACATTCCCTGATATTTGCAACGAGATGTGAAACTCATTTTCTCTTTTTGCTTTTGTTGTTGCTTTTTATGTTTTATTTCTATGTTAAGCGGAGTCCGAGAGATGATTAACATGCAAACACAGAATGTTGGGCCATTGCGTGCTGCACACAAGTATTTTACTAGGGAGTGGAGCTTTTCCGCATGAATAGTATTGCGAACGCTGCAGCATACAGCTTAACTTAAAATACGTAAACTGAAGAGATAATAAAACAACGATGCTAGTATTTTTGGTGTATACTAACATTGCATTACATTTCTCGCTCTTTTTACGAAAATAAATTCCTCGTTTAAGACAATTATATCTTTCTCAAGCATGCTTTCAACAGCCCTAAATATACTTTTTAGCTTACAGTTTTAATCCCGGCATTGGGAAGTGAAATTCCATCCGTTGTTTTTATGGGATCGGGAAAGTGTTGGAACCTCCCTGAACGGTAAAAAGGCAAAGAAGCACTTTTTAGAATGCTTATTTGCGCAAAAAGTACAGCAATGATTCCTTTTTACACGCATGTTAGACCAGTGGTTCTCAACCGCCGGTCCGCGGACCGGCACCGGTCCGCGTCAACGTGTCGGCCGGTCCGCCAAATATATTACAATTTTATATCTCATTTGCAAAATGCAAGATGTTGAAGGCAGAGAAATCGTGTGGAAGTCAACGCTCTACTTCGCCTTGCAGAAACTTCATTAGAACCGCGTTTAACACGCATGATATCAACAGACAGCAGTAAACTTCCCAATTAATTGAATTTTTCATACTTTTTTTGATCTGCATATTTTTGTCGTGATGACATTTTGGGTTGATTTTGAAAGTCCACCGGTCCGCAAAATTATTTCTGAAAGTTTACCGGTCCGCAAACTTAAAAGGTTGAGAACCACTGTGTTAGACGCAACACTATTTTTTGCAACACTAGCCTAAATAAAAGTTGTTGAATGTATAAAATTCAAATGTGCCATTCCGTTTCAGGATGACATCATGCCTAAATGTACATTTGCACTGGGTTCCTTTTTTAGTCGGAAATCGACTAAGTCCCCAAAGCAGCATTTTTTTGAATAGTTAAAAAAGTTAAGCATGACAACATAAAGCCAAATTGTGCAACAAGGTTATTTGAGTTCATGGTCAAAACTCAACAAGTTCCAATCACGGAGCTCCATCCCCTTTAAAGATTGCTTCATGGGGTGCGAACCTAAAGTTAGTTGGACCGTTTCAGGCTCAGTTGACAAAGTGCATTGATGATGACATCAGCGATTGTTGAAACGTCTGCATAATGTATTCTATATACACAAATTCTCTGATAGTTGTGTTTTTAATTAAGTACTAAATTAGTAAGTCAGTGTATAGTGTTCCTCTTTTTTGTTGTGTTATTGTAAAAACCGAGGGTGTGACTGTCTCTTGTAGTTGCGCAGCAGTAAAGATGAAACGATTGAAATCCACGTTTGCCAAATCAAATTTCCAAAAAAAACTGTTCTTCAAACTAACCCTAAAAATAAAACTACTGAATCTGAAACAAACCACAAAGTGGATGAATTTTACAGAATGAATGTTAAATACTTGAATAGGAGACAACCTGCCCAAATAAAATGCCCCCCACAACCCGACGTCAAAAACGTCCAACTAGGCGACAAAAGCATTATCCTGTGCAGGGTTTTTTTGGTTTGGTTTGGGTGACCGCTAAGTAGTTTTAAGAGACCGCAAGTGTTTCATTTAAATACCAACAAATCCAAAATTTTCCAAATTGGTCCAAAGTCCAAATTTTGGGAAACCGCTGGAGAAATTTGAAAACACCTTAAAATAAACACTGATAAAACTAATTTCAAAAGACAAATTTTGAAACGATTTTGCGCACGACTAGGATTTTGCACTCGGTACCTTTTATCTAGATTGCGTGGTCGGTACTACTTCATTCCATAATCGTTATGAAAAGACTGATGAATTGTTGTGAGTAAATTGGATTTCTTGATCAAGCACGAATTAGCAAATCAGTTTTGAACAGTGAACTGTTCTCAGCCACTTCGTTAATTTTTTCGCGGTTATGCGGCTTGAAGCGTTGCGGTTGCACACCTGCAAAATAATGACACCACATGTTTTGCTCACCAAAATGTATCGTTAAAAGCTGATTTAAACACATTTAACGTGCAGAAAAAAAGCGCAAAATTTTACACTTATCTTCCGGTTCAAAGATTGGTTTTAGAAAGATAAACAACTAAATGTTGTTGGCTGGTTTCTCGTGCTCTAAGTTCACAACTGGCTAAAGCTTTTGGCAAGTTTTACTGTTAATAACCTTTGAAAAGATTGTCGATTTGTTGGATTTTAGGCATGAACCATTTTAGGCAGAACCGTAATTTGGTTTAAATATTTGTTTTTATGGCATGAATTGCCGTTTAGAAGAAGTGTTTTTGCATGGTTTATTCATTTTGCAATATTTGCTTTGCAATACATTTATGATATGCCCACTATTGTGTTTTGTCATTGGCAATTTACTTGCAATATTTATAAAAAAATTTACAAATTAATTTCTTGCTAAGTAAAATATAATAGTCCAAATTTTTCCACCCTGTTTCTTGAGATAAATCGAATAATATGAAAATTTCTGACTTAAACATTGACTTAGGTTGCACGCAACGCAAATTACGGTAAGCCTTTGTTGGTGAACAAAAATACGAAGTTGTGCATAATGTTCAAGTATAGTTGCCTAGTATAACAAGTTTTCAAAAACTGACTTAAAAACGTTATATTTCAGGACACTAAATGTGAAAAAAAATCTTCTTTATTAAGTGTCTGTCAACAATTCGGATGGATCATAACCAAATGCGTCATTGGCCCGGCAAAGAATGTGTAGCCTATGTTTTTGATGTCAAGTATTTATTCGATTAAACGCGATAAACTACACCTTTAGCTTATCCCTAGTAAAATTTGCCAAATTATTTCCACATAAAGTAACAGAAAGACGAATTTTGATTCTTTTTCAACCCTGTCGTGTAGGCGGTAGTTTATTTCCAGCGCTTGCCCAGAGGGATTCGACCCGCCGCATTTTTTTGCGGTTACACAGTTGCATATTACAGTTGCCTTGCTTGGCTGATAAGCCGAAAAGCTTCCTTATAACTCACAGAACCACTTTATTTTGTAAGTTTATTTTAAGATTATACCTAAGTGCTAACGTAAAAAAAACATTACAACGAAGTATGGCAACGAATAAACGGGGCAAAGGTTTGTTTAAACAATTTGACTTCCATTGGTGGTTGCTGACTCTGGTGGTCTGTGTTTTTCTGTTCTTCTATTCAAGCAACGCACAAACTTGTGAAGTCTCGTTGTCGTCGCGTGTGATGGCAGAAATGTTGCAGAGTGCGAGGAAAAGTAAGTGTTATAAATCAGTTTCTTGTAATTTGAGTCATTTGACGTCAAGTCTAGACTCGTACCTCTCAAAACCCGGGTCTGGTGTACTTTCTTGACCAAACGCAATAACTTCCGAACCCTATGACGTAACCTTACGATATTGATATATAATGAACTACGTCATAACCCGGATACGTCACACACATAATGACGTCACTATGACGTCATCATAAAATTTTACAGGCCTTCTAAAAAACACCGTTTTGTGAAATACTCATCGTAGCGAGCCGAAACTTTATACATGACGTCATCACACCTTCTGATGACGTCATGCAAAAAATGACGTCAATCGCTCATCATTAACACAACTTTTTTACACCTTAAACTAAGTTAACCCTGTGACGCGACCAGCGCAAGCACAACAGTCGCGTCTCTGCCGTAAAATAGGAGTAAGGTACCATTCAACACAAATTTTACGACAAAACAGCCTCCTTTTGCCCAAAAGCGTCACAACAAAAGCAGTTTTCTCGCCTTTTCTCCTTCTTCTGACATTGACAAATATTATTAATACAAAATAAATCATGAAAAACGTTTCATTTTGTAATTAGGTATATGATTTCCATGAATCCGCGAATTATGACGATATTGGGTTCCTTTCATCTCTTATATCCCATACGAGCAAAGTACGAAAGAGGTATACACTGAATCCAACACCGCAGTATATGAGCCTACTGGGCAAAAGGTAGAACGCGCAGAGCGACAATCCGGGTACCGTTGGAAAGGTCTATCCCTCCTCTCGACCTTGCACCCCCTCACTTTGCCCTCCCAAGGACGTGCGCCACCCAGCGATTGTTTAAACAAAGGTGATTTTCGTCGCATTGTGACGTCACAACGGATTATGGTAAAATTATGGGACCGCGCTCGATGGAAAGAGTAATACTTCTTGATAGTTCGTACAAAATTTCGAATTGATACCTCAAAAGGTGTGTCGTTAAGAGCTGCCCCAAGGGGGGCACCTCGAAGTGACGCAATCGCGGACTTCAACAACGTAAAAGGGCTATGCTTGCACCAAGTGTAGTTTCTTGACCAGAATTCGCGAGCCCACTACGCAAAAAGTAGAACGCGCAGAGCGACAATCCGGGTACCGTTGGAAAGGTCTATCCCTCCTCTCGACCTTGCACCCCCTCACTTTGCCCTCCCAAGGACGTGCGCCACCCAGCGATTGTTTAAACAAAGGTGATTTTCGTCGCATTGTGACGTCACAACGGATTATGGTAAAATTATGGGACCGCGCTCGATGGAAAGAGTAATACTTCTTGATAGTTCGTACAAAATCTTCTTTCAAAAAATAGATTTTTGTTTTTTGTGTTTTCATTCTTTTTCGTTTAAATGTAATGACTGATAAGCAGGGTTGCCATCGACTTGAAACCAAAAATAAGGACAACCGAAAAAATCAAATTTTCATACGAAACAAAGCAAGCGTTTGTGAACAAATCTTTGCATTGATACGAGCCATGACATATCATATGCAATATTTTGGCCAGAAACAATCTGTTCCAGCAACCCCTTGTTCGTAGAAAATGTTTCGTGCATTTCACAACAGCTCAGGTCTAGGTTTACTTTCACCTGTAGCAGGGATTTAACTCATAATTGTTGAAAATAAGACAAAAGGACTACAGTCAGAAATAAGGACATTTCTTAGAAATAAGGACAATACATTTTTCTGAGACATTGCCCTTAAAAATAAGGACAAATCTTAGAAATAAGGACGGTATGGCGACCCTGCTTATACGCAAGGTTCCAATCGACATGGACCCCAGAATAAAATATAACCGCAATATGGCTTAAAAAGTAACAAAACACACTATGGCTTTTTTGGCGAAACGAAATATAGGTTTTTAAACAAATCTTATGGTAACCCTGCTTACACGTGATACTCTGTAGCAAACAGTATTTGTTTCCGCTTGTCTGTTTCCGCTAGCATTTTTTGTGTTATTTTGGCAACAATCAAGATCTTTTGATTAATTTTTTTACGGCCCGTCTGCTTCTTCCAGTTAAAATTAGTAATTTGAGCGACAAAACCTACATTGACTGCGTTTTCATGTCCTATCAGACGTTACTTATTTGGACCAACAGCCAAAAAACTCAGTTAAAGCTGCAAACACTACCAAACAAGGCAGATCCTCAATTTGCTGAGAGGGATAGACTTGGGAAATAGTTTTTTTTTAAATGACTAAGCTTTGAACCAAGTTTTGTAGCAGTTTCAATGAATTTACCTTTCCCACTTCCCCATAAGCTCTACGCGCCAACATTTTTACAGATAGACTATATCGATCGTTTCAAATAGGTCTCAGTAGTTGTTGCCGGAATCTGTTTTCAGCTGATGTGTAAAGAACGTCATTATTTTACTTTGTAAAAGATGTAGCTTTTGAGGGAATTTCGGAACCATTTTTCTACCTGCGAATACAACAACAAACTAACGACATAAGCTTACTTTGGTCCGATGATTTTGTTATCCGAAACTGTTTCTTAAATCGACAGTACGCCCACAGGCCTAACGTTAACGACCGACTTGCGTTTGCTACAAGCTTCAAAACAAATTTATAATTGACTAATTTAGATTTCCCTTGTCGTGCAGTTTCGTGACGCACGCTACGTTTTAATTATAATTAACGCTCTATAAAGCACCACTAAAAACCTATATGTGCAAGGTGTTCTGATTAATACTATATTTTTCCGCTTTTCTCCATTGAAAAATAACATATACCTGTTTTTATCTTCACATAAGTGTAAACATATTTCATCTTGTTTTACCTGTTGAACATCCACAACCAAATGTAAACAAAATTTTCTTGCTTTACTTGTAGTTTGTGGATAAACACAACATATCAAAGCAGCGATCGCTTTTAATTTTTACAATAAACTTTTCGCAAAATGTAAACTGTAAACTCTCCTAACACAAAGAACTACACCTTCAACTAGCCTAATCACGAACATCAGCAAAAGCACAGCAGTGTGCAGCGTAATTACACAAAGGGGACCGCAAGCGTATTTGCTTAATTTTTGGACAAAATGTTAATTACTGAGCCTCTGCATACGGCACCACGGTAGATAAAAGAACAAAAATAATGACAATTGGCGTAACTGGTCATGTTTCATCAATAAAACGTAACTAAGATTTAAACTCTTGTTACAATGTATCTAAAACGGGCGTCGCGCATCTGGTCGATAATTATCTTATTGAGTTAAAGATTTCACAGTGGGAAAAACTAGCTACGGCAATATTTTTGTATTGAAAACAAAACCAGAAGACATCAAAACAACAACCATGTGGTGAAAGTACAAGACCGAGAATGCGGATCAACCTTTTCAACGATACCCCGATTGTCGCTCCAGGCTCTTTGCGTAGTGGGCTCGCGAATTCTGGTCAAGAAAGTACACTTGGTGCAAGCATAGCCCTTTTACGTTATTAAAGTCTGCGATTACGTCACTTCGAGGTGCACCATTGGGGCAGCTCTCAACGACAGACCCTTTGAGGTATCAATTCGAAATTTTGTACGAACTATCAAGAAGTATTACTCTTTCCATCGAGCGCGGTCCCATAATCCGTTGTGACGTCACAATAAGACGAAAACCTCCTTTGTTTAGACAATCGCTGGGTGGCGCACGTACTTGGGAGGGCAAAGTGAGGGGGTGCAAGGTCGAGAGGAGGGGTGGGCCTTTCCATCGATATCGGGATTGTCGCTTTGTAAAGAATTGCCTTTTCCATCGAACCTGATCCAATGTTTTGCAATATTCTTTTTGGGCATCGCAATTCACATATAATTGTTCATTTGATTTACGGCTGTTGGTGACTTGTAATTGGGTCAGTATGATCACGCGCGGGTGGAACCATATGAACAGGCATTTCCATGCACGGTTTCTTGCTTTGGATGCAATCATTCATCATCGCCATTTTGAATATTATTTCGGGAGTGTACCTAACTCCTGTTTTACGGCAGAGACGCGACCGTTGTGCTTGCGTTGGTCGCGTCACAGGGTTAACTTAGTTTAAGATGTAAAAAAGTTGTGTTAATGATGAGCGATTGACGTCATTTTTTGCATGACGTCATCAGAAGGTATGATGACGTCATGTATAAAGTTTGGGGTCGCTACGATGAATATTTCACAAAATGACGTTTTTTTGAAGGCCTGTAAAATTCTATGATGACGTCATAGTGACGTCATTATGTGTGTGACGTATCCGGGTTATGACGTAGTTCATTATATATCAATATTTTTAGGTTACGTCATAGGGTTCGGAAGTTATTGCGTTTGGTCAAGAAAGTACACCAGACCCTCAAAACCCTTGGCATTTTTTTTAATTTTTCGCTTTTCTAATGCCTTGTTTTTGGACCGTTAATACTCTGAACAGATCCTTGTATAGTGTTTGCGTTTCGAAAAAACAACCAAACAATCACATGTGAAAGTTTTATGGTGTGCTTTTGGGTGTGCATTTTTTTAATACTGTTTTCTGTAATTAAAATACAAGCTTAAAATTACACCTATGATATGAACATGTATAAGCAAACTAGGGTCTAGCAAGATTGTACACTAGACTCACAAACTGTTTTCTAAGATTTTTATCGCACTGCTGAAGTAAATAATGACATACCAGACTGTTTGAGTATTGGCATGCAGAATTTCAAATACACACAATTTGTACCAGGCCATGAAAGCAGCATGACTTGCCCTGAGGCAAAATGATTATGTTCTTGATATTTTAAAACCAACCGTAAAATCCAATACACTTGAAGCCCTAGGCGAATTTTGTGATTTTTTCGCAGTGGTTGCTGTTGGGATGTGACACTAAACACATGCTACCAAATGGGTAAGTTTAAAATGAACTTCTCAAGAATGTTTGTGGTTTTTGTTGGTTAATGTTGAAAAGATTCATAAGTAACTATGCAAAAACAGAAGCACAGATTACTACAAGTATATAAGTACTGCTAACGTTGCTAGCAACTTTGACTTAAGGATTATTTTAAACACAGCTAACCCACTTTAAAAAGTTAAAACAAAGTTGTTTGTTTAAATAGACTACTACAAGCAGATTTTTTATCAAAACCAGTTGTAACATAAATTAAGTGCTCAAGTTTCACAATATATTCATGTTCAAACACATTCATTTATTTGACATTAGATATTTAGTGTTTATCACAGACACACAAACAATGTTTATTGACATTTAGTATTATTATAGTGTATATATTCTGTTTATTGACTGACACAACTGATTTTTTTTGGCAGGTGAGGTCTTTGGAGATGCAGAAGATGCAGAAAGTCGCAGCAAGCGGAGTCTGTGCGACATAAAAATCCGTGTGGTTTTGGGAGTAACTTACCTATGTGGGTACATCAGTAAATGTTTGATAGAAAGTTAAATCTGTTAAAAAATTTTTTACATAGTAATGTTTGCGTGTGTATTTATTGTATTTACTAGGGATAGGCCAAGCTGAGCCAGAACCTGAATACTCGGTACCGAGCATCGCTTATTTTGATGCTCGGTGCTCAATAAGTTTGCATATGCATGACCTGCTAACATACGAAACTAGTGTTTTGAAAAGGCATCCAATTGCTGTTTTGGTCCATCCCTAGTATTTGTATTTAAAAGTGTTTTAGGTGTTCTTTATACATCCTATCAAAACAGTTACTAGTTTGCATATACATGCGTCTGCAGACCAATTCGCTTTGCTTTAAAAAACAATCACATTTGTAGTAGTAAATCGTTAAATGGGATATAGAATTTATTAATTGGCTGTATATGAGAAAGCCACCTTAATATTTTTTTTAAATATGCATATTTATACAGATTTTGTAAAAAACTTTTCCGTCGCTTTTTAAATGTTGATTTTTATTGGTTGTTGTATATTTGTTTTACAGGTTGCTTTGTTTAGTAAGTCCATGTTGCTGGGATGACGTGACAAATAGATGTTATGCTTCCTTTTCTTAGGTTAGTAAAATCAACATTTAATACAACACAGCTCAACTAGTATTAAATAAATTGAAATACAAAACTCAACTGACTTGTGTTTTGGTTTCTCATTTTGAAACCTGTTCCAATGTTCTTGCAACTATTTTTGTTTTGCCACCATATAAGACTTACCAGTTAATCGAGACTGGTCATTAAACTTCAATTAAATTATTAAACCGTTATTGTATTACTTATTTTCACAGGGGAGACCACACAATTAACACCTGGAGGCATCAACGCTTAGTATACTAACCCTGCTGAAGTAAGACACACCCACAAAAAATACTTAACCAAATCAGTCCAATTCAGTTCCATACAAATGTAAACTGATGTAAACAACCCCATTACATCTAAAGTTTTGCGGAGCCACTGGCTTAATAATTGCCCACACATTTTCTCGAAGTTTTTTGTCTAAGCCTGCGAAATTGTGACATGTACACCAGCACTTATTACCCACTCCACAACTTGCATCTACTTAGTCCTATTATAAAATTAAAGCTGATGTAATCAAGTTTCAATGTTACTTGTTGCACATTAACAACAGTTTTACTAGAGTCCAATTCTCAACCTGTGTGTTATGTTTTGAAACTGTCTGGTTTAAAATATCTAAAAAAAATACCCTGTAGTGGTTCTTTCAGCTTGAAATGCGGACCTTAACCCCCTCACTTGAACATACTGCCTCTAACTTTATCTATCTAATATAAAAGAAATGCTAACACAAAGCTCAAGTGAGTGTTTTGTTGTTTCGAAGTTCAGTCGCAAAGTCAGAGTGAAATCCTTCTGATACTTTTCTAACTCAACCAGTCGAAATAGTTAAATAACCGATAAAAAGCTCGAAGTTACAAAAACTAAGTTGTCAAGTTGGTCTGGTCTTCACCTTTAGGCATTTGTTCAGTCCTGCGCGGTTGCACGCATGCAAACTATTGACCGCCTTTGGGTGGAAAAAATGTTCTGTTGCAGGTTAGTTTGTTTCATTTCTGCGCACACAGTGAGGCCGCTGTCGACATTGTTCCTTCAATGCAAGTCCGTTTGATATTTGTTTGCGATTTGTGGAGCTTATGACGTTAGTTTAATTTAATTGGGATGGAGCAGTGCCACTCAAGTTTCTTGCTCAGAGAAACACAAGTAGCCGAGCCAAGATTAGAGACCACAACCTTGTGAACACAATACGGTTACGCTAGCCACTTGGCCACCTCGGCCACTTTGATTGATGTACAACTTGTTTTAATTTTGTAACCATAATGTATTTTGTATTAAGTGTTTTGAATGGATGTGGTCGGGCGTGAACTACATGTGTCGAACATCGGACGTAACAACAGTTTTTAAAACAACGGTTTAGTTACAATGTTTGTTGGTTAATCTCATGGCATGTGTTTGCTGTGTTGTTAAAGACCCCAAATATCCACATACTTAATTCCAGCGATCCAGTCTTAACATTTTAGCGTTTCCAGAAACTTAATAAAGTCCAAAAAATCGGGTTTCAACCGCCGACCTACCCCAGGCAATTCGAGTGCTTTGAGCTCACCATAGCTCGTATGTAGCCTAAGATGTTTGCAGATAAATAAGAACTTGACGGCAAGAATACTTAATATCAAGAGCAGAGAATTTTCGTTTAGAGCTTCAAACAGATCTGCAAATTTACCAATGTGAGATTTAAGCTTATTTATTTACAAACTCCAAAGTTGCTTTATCGTTGTGATAGTCCCAATAGAGCTTACTACAGGAGTGTTAAAACAAATTAGATTAATTTTTTACGTGGATGTCAACCATAGGACAGTGAATTGTATCTCCGAAAGTGGCAAGCACGAAGTGTTTGAATACTCGTTTCATGCTTTGGTAAGCTTTAGGTTTAATATAGTTGAGTCTTCAAACGTTGGCAACCATGTTTAGGTTTCAAGCAATACGTACATGAATTGAAGTAACTTAAGATAATCAGCCATAATTTTCAGTGTTTAGCGTTAGGTAATAGATGGAACCAAATAACATCAAAATATGATGGCCAACAGACGGAAGAAGCATGTTTCAATGCAACATATTATCTCACGATGCTTGTCTGGGACTCTGGCGGTCAGTGTTATGTTTTGTTTTCAATCAAGTCTCGCACAACAAACTCAGTTAACTTGTGACATTTCAACTTCTTCACGGATACCCTGCGACGTGGGAAGCATCAATCCAATTCAATGTCTGATAAGGTGAGATTAAGAGCATCGTTTATAAGCTTTTTCATTACCCAAAAAGTGAGACGTGACTTTAACACCTTTTATGAAATAATATTCGAGCCCGAACCCGAATGTTCAAGCTAGAAATTCGACCCGAACCCGAACCATCTTTGTGAAGTCCGTTTAGGCCCAAAAGTTTGAATGACAGGCGTATACATTAAAGCCTCAGAAATGACCAATACAACCAGCACAATAGACAAATGGTCTTGAACAAGGCGTTTTAGGGTTGTTTGACATTAGGTCAGGCCCAGCAACTGGCCACTTAGCCAGTCAAATATATTTCAAGAATGCTGACACCAAGTTTAAAGTCAGGACCGAAACAAGCCCGTTTTTTGATAAATCCAAGCCCGAACCCGGCCCGAAAAGCCCCGCCCGACTTCCAATTCTGGTTGGTGGACCCTGTTAAACTTATCTCACAAACTGTTCAAAAAAACTAGGTATCTGAATGCCGTTTCACGTTCCTTCAGTGGAATCGTTTTTTGCGGTTGTTGGTAACATTTAAGTTCAACCGCGAAATGCGAATTAGGGATCCAGCAGAACGTAGCGGTGTAATTGGATCGCCTGCGCAAAAGTCGCGCGTCTGTAGCGCTTTACGGCGATGTCAAAGTGTGTAAGAAAAAACTGTATTTTTTACCTATTATGCACAGGTCGAAAACCAAACCGATGATTACCCCGGAATCACGCTTAGTTGCTTTCTTACTTCATTTTGAATCGCCAAATGCGGTATTTTTATTTTTTTAGCGGTTGATACGTGAGATATGCAATATTTAAACAAAACAAGTTTCAGCGTATCTTAATGGATATTTTTTGTTAAAGAGAACGAGGATAAATTAGCACCCCTTTTAAAGCATTAATTTGATTGACAACACTGTTTTTTAGTTAGAATACTTTTTTAGCTTGAAAAAATATTTAATATTGATTATGTTGTTTATGG
>NW_027648972.1:0-20818 GCF_965637545.1 Phallusia mammillata
CGTTTGTTTCTTTGTTTATTTATTATATGTCATGTTGTTGGGCCTTAAACAACGTCGAAGGGGGCGCCAACGAGGCTCCCCGTGGTGCAGTAGCTGAACTACAGCGCACAGCTGCGCGGGCTGGACGGCTAATTAGCATACGTAATTACGTCATCAGCAGACACGCCGGAGCCGACCCGGCAATTAACGGCTGGCTGCACACACCTGCGTACCTGAACTGGCCATGTAAAAGTCGCAATTAAAGCGCATGAGCGTAAGGAAAACCTGCCGACGGGCTGCAGCAGCTCGGCAATTCAGCAGTTTTCGCTGCTTTTGCCCCGTACTTTACCATACTGGCCACGATGGAAGCGACCCCGATAGTTTTCGATCCTTTTCTTGCCTTCTTACACCAAGTAACTCACGTGGTAGCGCAAATCCAAGCTTGTACGGGCGGTTGGTAACCGCCTGTTACCTCAAAACGGCATTCTATTTGAATAAGGTAAGCATCATACTCCTCGGAGTAACTTTTTTCCACTTAATCATCAAAGCAAATAGGTTCCCGGGTGCTTCGGGCCGTTTGTTTCTTTGTTTATTTATTATATGTCATGTTGTTGGGCCTTAAACAACGTCGAAGGGGGCGCCAACGAGGCTCCCCGTGGTGCAGTAGCTGAACTACAGCGCACAGCTGCGCGGGCTGGACGGCTAATTAGCATACGTAATTACGTCATCAGCAGACACGCCGGAGCCGACCCGGCAATTAACGGCTGGCTGCACACACCTGCGTACCTGAACTGGCCATGTAAAAGTCGCAATTAAAGCGCATGAGCGTAAGGAAAACCTGCCGACGGGCTGCAGCAGCTCGGCAATTCAGCAGTTTTCGCTGCTTTTGCCCCGTACTTTACCATACTGGCCACGATGGAAGCGACCCCGATAGTTTTCGATCCTTTTCTTGCCTTCTTACACCAAGTAACTCACGTGGTAGCGCAAATCCAAGCTTGTACGGGCGGTTGGTAACCGCCTGTTACCTCAAAACGGCATTCTATTTGAATAAGGTAAGCATCATACTCCTCGGAGTAACTTTTTTCCACTTAATCATCAAAGCAAATAGGTTCCCGGGTGCTTCGGGCCGTTTGTTTCTTTGTTTATTTATTATATGTCATGTTGTTGGGCCTTAAACAACGTCGAAGGGGGCGCCAACGAGGCTCCCCGTGGTGCAGTAGCTGAACTACAGCGCACAGCTGCGCGGGCTGGACGGCTAATTAGCATACGTAATTACGTCATCAGCAGACACGCCGGAGCCGACCCGGCAATTAACGGCTGGCTGCACACACCTGCGTACCTGAACTGGCCATGTAAAAGTCGCAATTAAAGCGCATGAGCGTAAGGAAAACCTGCCGACGGGCTGCAGCAGCTCGGCAATTCAGCAGTTTTCGCTGCTTTTGCCCCGTACTTTACCATACTGGCCACGATGGAAGCGACCCCGATAGTTTTCGATCCTTTTCTTGCCTTCTTACACCAAGTAACTCACGTGGTAGCGCAAATCCAAGCTTGTACGGGCGGTTGGTAACCGCCTGTTACCTCAAAACGGCATTCTATTTGAATAAGGTAAGCATCATACTCCTCGGAGTAACTTTTTTCCACTTAATCATCAAAGCAAATAGGTTCCCGGGTGCTTCGGGCCGTTTGTTTCTTTGTTTATTTATTATATGTCATGTTGTTGGGCCTTAAACAACGTCGAAGGGGGCGCCAACGAGGCTCCCCGTGGTGCAGTAGCTGAACTACAGCGCACAGCTGCGCGGGCTGGACGGCTAATTAGCATACGTAATTACGTCATCAGCAGACACGCCGGAGCCGACCCGGCAATTAACGGCTGGCTGCACACACCTGCGTACCTGAACTGGCCATGTAAAAGTCGCAATTAAAGCGCATGAGCGTAAGGAAAACCTGCCGACGGGCTGCAGCAGCTCGGCAATTCAGCAGTTTTCGCTGCTTTTGCCCCGTACTTTACCATACTGGCCACGATGGAAGCGACCCCGATAGTTTTCGATCCTTTTCTTGCCTTCTTACACCAAGTAACTCACGTGGTAGCGCAAATCCAAGCTTGTACGGGCGGTTGGTAACCGCCTGTTACCTCAAAACGGCATTCTATTTGAATAAGGTAAGCATCATACTCCTCGGAGTAACTTTTTTCCACTTAATCATCAAAGCAAATAGGTTCCCGGGTGCTTCGGGCCGTTTGTTTCTTTGTTTATTTATTATATGTCATGTTGTTGGGCCTTAAACAACGTCGAAGGGGGCGCCAACGAGGCTCCCCGTGGTGCAGTAGCTGAACTACAGCGCACAGCTGCGCGGGCTGGACGGCTAATTAGCATACGTAATTACGTCATCAGCAGACACGCCGGAGCCGACCCGGCAATTAACGGCTGGCTGCACACACCTGCGTACCTGAACTGGCCATGTAAAAGTCGCAATTAAAGCGCATGAGCGTAAGGAAAACCTGCCGACGGGCTGCAGCAGCTCGGCAATTCAGCAGTTTTCGCTGCTTTTGCCCCGTACTTTACCATACTGGCCACGATGGAAGCGACCCCGATAGTTTTCGATCCTTTTCTTGCCTTCTTACACCAAGTAACTCACGTGGTAGCGCAAATCCAAGCTTGTACGGGCGGTTGGTAACCGCCTGTTACCTCAAAACGGCATTCTATTTGAATAAGGTAAGCATCATACTCCTCGGAGTAACTTTTTTCCACTTAATCATCAAAGCAAATAGGTTCCCGGGTGCTTCGGGCCGTTTGTTTCTTTGTTTATTTATTATATGTCATGTTGTTGGGCCTTAAACAACGTCGAAGGGGGCGCCAACGAGGCTCCCCGTGGTGCAGTAGCTGAACTACAGCGCACAGCTGCGCGGGCTGGACGGCTAATTAGCATACGTAATTACGTCATCAGCAGACACGCCGGAGCCGACCCGGCAATTAACGGCTGGCTGCACACACCTGCGTACCTGAACTGGCCATGTAAAAGTCGCAATTAAAGCGCATGAGCGTAAGGAAAACCTGCCGACGGGCTGCAGCAGCTCGGCAATTCAGCAGTTTTCGCTGCTTTTGCCCCGTACTTTACCATACTGGCCACGATGGAAGCGACCCCGATAGTTTTCGATCCTTTTCTTGCCTTCTTACACCAAGTAACTCACGTGGTAGCGCAAATCCAAGCTTGTACGGGCGGTTGGTAACCGCCTGTTACCTCAAAACGGCATTCTATTTGAATAAGGTAAGCATCATACTCCTCGGAGTAACTTTTTTCCACTTAATCATCAAAGCAAATAGGTTCCCGGGTGCTTCGGGCCGTTTGTTTCTTTGTTTATTTATTATATGTCATGTTGTTGGGCCTTAAACAACGTCGAAGGGGGCGCCAACGAGGCTCCCCGTGGTGCAGTAGCTGAACTACAGCGCACAGCTGCGCGGGCTGGACGGCTAATTAGCATACGTAATTACGTCATCAGCAGACACGCCGGAGCCGACCCGGCAATTAACGGCTGGCTGCACACACCTGCGTACCTGAACTGGCCATGTAAAAGTCGCAATTAAAGCGCATGAGCGTAAGGAAAACCTGCCGACGGGCTGCAGCAGCTCGGCAATTCAGCAGTTTTCGCTGCTTTTGCCCCGTACTTTACCATACTGGCCACGATGGAAGCGACCCCGATAGTTTTCGATCCTTTTCTTGCCTTCTTACACCAAGTAACTCACGTGGTAGCGCAAATCCAAGCTTGTACGGGCGGTTGGTAACCGCCTGTTACCTCAAAACGGCATTCTATTTGAATAAGGTAAGCATCATACTCCTCGGAGTAACTTTTTTCCACTTAATCATCAAAGCAAATAGGTTCCCGGGTGCTTCGGGCCGTTTGTTTCTTTGTTTATTTATTATATGTCATGTTGTTGGGCCTTAAACAACGTCGAAGGGGGCGCCAACGAGGCTCCCCGTGGTGCAGTAGCTGAACTACAGCGCACAGCTGCGCGGGCTGGACGGCTAATTAGCATACGTAATTACGTCATCAGCAGACACGCCGGAGCCGACCCGGCAATTAACGGCTGGCTGCACACACCTGCGTACCTGAACTGGCCATGTAAAAGTCGCAATTAAAGCGCATGAGCGTAAGGAAAACCTGCCGACGGGCTGCAGCAGCTCGGCAATTCAGCAGTTTTCGCTGCTTTTGCCCCGTACTTTACCATACTGGCCACGATGGAAGCGACCCCGATAGTTTTCGATCCTTTTCTTGCCTTCTTACACCAAGTAACTCACGTGGTAGCGCAAATCCAAGCTTGTACGGGCGGTTGGTAACCGCCTGTTACCTCAAAACGGCATTCTATTTGAATAAGGTAAGCATCATACTCCTCGGAGTAACTTTTTTCCACTTAATCATCAAAGCAAATAGGTTCCCGGGTGCTTCGGGCCGTTTGTTTCTTTGTTTATTTATTATATGTCATGTTGTTGGGCCTTAAACAACGTCGAAGGGGGCGCCAACGAGGCTCCCCGTGGTGCAGTAGCTGAACTACAGCGCACAGCTGCGCGGGCTGGACGGCTAATTAGCATACGTAATTACGTCATCAGCAGACACGCCGGAGCCGACCCGGCAATTAACGGCTGGCTGCACACACCTGCGTACCTGAACTGGCCATGTAAAAGTCGCAATTAAAGCGCATGAGCGTAAGGAAAACCTGCCGACGGGCTGCAGCAGCTCGGCAATTCAGCAGTTTTCGCTGCTTTTGCCCCGTACTTTACCATACTGGCCACGATGGAAGCGACCCCGATAGTTTTCGATCCTTTTCTTGCCTTCTTACACCAAGTAACTCACGTGGTAGCGCAAATCCAAGCTTGTACGGGCGGTTGGTAACCGCCTGTTACCTCAAAACGGCATTCTATTTGAATAAGGTAAGCATCATACTCCTCGGAGTAACTTTTTTCCACTTAATCATCAAAGCAAATAGGTTCCCGGGTGCTTCGGGCCGTTTGTTTCTTTGTTTATTTATTATATGTCATGTTGTTGGGCCTTAAACAACGTCGAAGGGGGCGCCAACGAGGCTCCCCGTGGTGCAGTAGCTGAACTACAGCGCACAGCTGCGCGGGCTGGACGGCTAATTAGCATACGTAATTACGTCATCAGCAGACACGCCGGAGCCGACCCGGCAATTAACGGCTGGCTGCACACACCTGCGTACCTGAACTGGCCATGTAAAAGTCGCAATTAAAGCGCATGAGCGTAAGGAAAACCTGCCGACGGGCTGCAGCAGCTCGGCAATTCAGCAGTTTTCGCTGCTTTTGCCCCGTACTTTACCATACTGGCCACGATGGAAGCGACCCCGATAGTTTTCGATCCTTTTCTTGCCTTCTTACACCAAGTAACTCACGTGGTAGCGCAAATCCAAGCTTGTACGGGCGGTTGGTAACCGCCTGTTACCTCAAAACGGCATTCTATTTGAATAAGGTAAGCATCATACTCCTCGGAGTAACTTTTTTCCACTTAATCATCAAAGCAAATAGGTTCCCGGGTGCTTCGGGCCGTTTGTTTCTTTGTTTATTTATTATATGTCATGTTGTTGGGCCTTAAACAACGTCGAAGGGGGCGCCAACGAGGCTCCCCGTGGTGCAGTAGCTGAACTACAGCGCACAGCTGCGCGGGCTGGACGGCTAATTAGCATACGTAATTACGTCATCAGCAGACACGCCGGAGCCGACCCGGCAATTAACGGCTGGCTGCACACACCTGCGTACCTGAACTGGCCATGTAAAAGTCGCAATTAAAGCGCATGAGCGTAAGGAAAACCTGCCGACGGGCTGCAGCAGCTCGGCAATTCAGCAGTTTTCGCTGCTTTTGCCCCGTACTTTACCATACTGGCCACGATGGAAGCGACCCCGATAGTTTTCGATCCTTTTCTTGCCTTCTTACACCAAGTAACTCACGTGGTAGCGCAAATCCAAGCTTGTACGGGCGGTTGGTAACCGCCTGTTACCTCAAAACGGCATTCTATTTGAATAAGGTAAGCATCATACTCCTCGGAGTAACTTTTTTCCACTTAATCATCAAAGCAAATAGGTTCCCGGGTGCTTCGGGCCGTTTGTTTCTTTGTTTATTTATTATATGTCATGTTGTTGGGCCTTAAACAACGTCGAAGGGGGCGCCAACGAGGCTCCCCGTGGTGCAGTAGCTGAACTACAGCGCACAGCTGCGCGGGCTGGACGGCTAATTAGCATACGTAATTACGTCATCAGCAGACACGCCGGAGCCGACCCGGCAATTAACGGCTGGCTGCACACACCTGCGTACCTGAACTGGCCATGTAAAAGTCGCAATTAAAGCGCATGAGCGTAAGGAAAACCTGCCGACGGGCTGCAGCAGCTCGGCAATTCAGCAGTTTTCGCTGCTTTTGCCCCGTACTTTACCATACTGGCCACGATGGAAGCGACCCCGATAGTTTTCGATCCTTTTCTTGCCTTCTTACACCAAGTAACTCACGTGGTAGCGCAAATCCAAGCTTGTACGGGCGGTTGGTAACCGCCTGTTACCTCAAAACGGCATTCTATTTGAATAAGGTAAGCATCATACTCCTCGGAGTAACTTTTTTCCACTTAATCATCAAAGCAAATAGGTTCCCGGGTGCTTCGGGCCGTTTGTTTCTTTGTTTATTTATTATATGTCATGTTGTTGGGCCTTAAACAACGTCGAAGGGGGCGCCAACGAGGCTCCCCGTGGTGCAGTAGCTGAACTACAGCGCACAGCTGCGCGGGCTGGACGGCTAATTAGCATACGTAATTACGTCATCAGCAGACACGCCGGAGCCGACCCGGCAATTAACGGCTGGCTGCACACACCTGCGTACCTGAACTGGCCATGTAAAAGTCGCAATTAAAGCGCATGAGCGTAAGGAAAACCTGCCGACGGGCTGCAGCAGCTCGGCAATTCAGCAGTTTTCGCTGCTTTTGCCCCGTACTTTACCATACTGGCCACGATGGAAGCGACCCCGATAGTTTTCGATCCTTTTCTTGCCTTCTTACACCAAGTAACTCACGTGGTAGCGCAAATCCAAGCTTGTACGGGCGGTTGGTAACCGCCTGTTACCTCAAAACGGCATTCTATTTGAATAAGGTAAGCATCATACTCCTCGGAGTAACTTTTTTCCACTTAATCATCAAAGCAAATAGGTTCCCGGGTGCTTCGGGCCGTTTGTTTCTTTGTTTATTTATTATATGTCATGTTGTTGGGCCTTAAACAACGTCGAAGGGGGCGCCAACGAGGCTCCCCGTGGTGCAGTAGCTGAACTACAGCGCACAGCTGCGCGGGCTGGACGGCTAATTAGCATACGTAATTACGTCATCAGCAGACACGCCGGAGCCGACCCGGCAATTAACGGCTGGCTGCACACACCTGCGTACCTGAACTGGCCATGTAAAAGTCGCAATTAAAGCGCATGAGCGTAAGGAAAACCTGCCGACGGGCTGCAGCAGCTCGGCAATTCAGCAGTTTTCGCTGCTTTTGCCCCGTACTTTACCATACTGGCCACGATGGAAGCGACCCCGATAGTTTTCGATCCTTTTCTTGCCTTCTTACACCAAGTAACTCACGTGGTAGCGCAAATCCAAGCTTGTACGGGCGGTTGGTAACCGCCTGTTACCTCAAAACGGCATTCTATTTGAATAAGGTAAGCATCATACTCCTCGGAGTAACTTTTTTCCACTTAATCATCAAAGCAAATAGGTTCCCGGGTGCTTCGGGCCGTTTGTTTCTTTGTTTATTTATTATATGTCATGTTGTTGGGCCTTAAACAACGTCGAAGGGGGCGCCAACGAGGCTCCCCGTGGTGCAGTAGCTGAACTACAGCGCACAGCTGCGCGGGCTGGACGGCTAATTAGCATACGTAATTACGTCATCAGCAGACACGCCGGAGCCGACCCGGCAATTAACGGCTGGCTGCACACACCTGCGTACCTGAACTGGCCATGTAAAAGTCGCAATTAAAGCGCATGAGCGTAAGGAAAACCTGCCGACGGGCTGCAGCAGCTCGGCAATTCAGCAGTTTTCGCTGCTTTTGCCCCGTACTTTACCATACTGGCCACGATGGAAGCGACCCCGATAGTTTTCGATCCTTTTCTTGCCTTCTTACACCAAGTAACTCACGTGGTAGCGCAAATCCAAGCTTGTACGGGCGGTTGGTAACCGCCTGTTACCTCAAAACGGCATTCTATTTGAATAAGGTAAGCATCATACTCCTCGGAGTAACTTTTTTCCACTTAATCATCAAAGCAAATAGGTTCCCGGGTGCTTCGGGCCGTTTGTTTCTTTGTTTATTTATTATATGTCATGTTGTTGGGCCTTAAACAACGTCGAAGGGGGCGCCAACGAGGCTCCCCGTGGTGCAGTAGCTGAACTACAGCGCACAGCTGCGCGGGCTGGACGGCTAATTAGCATACGTAATTACGTCATCAGCAGACACGCCGGAGCCGACCCGGCAATTAACGGCTGGCTGCACACACCTGCGTACCTGAACTGGCCATGTAAAAGTCGCAATTAAAGCGCATGAGCGTAAGGAAAACCTGCCGACGGGCTGCAGCAGCTCGGCAATTCAGCAGTTTTCGCTGCTTTTGCCCCGTACTTTACCATACTGGCCACGATGGAAGCGACCCCGATAGTTTTCGATCCTTTTCTTGCCTTCTTACACCAAGTAACTCACGTGGTAGCGCAAATCCAAGCTTGTACGGGCGGTTGGTAACCGCCTGTTACCTCAAAACGGCATTCTATTTGAATAAGGTAAGCATCATACTCCTCGGAGTAACTTTTTTCCACTTAATCATCAAAGCAAATAGGTTCCCGGGTGCTTCGGGCCGTTTGTTTCTTTGTTTATTTATTATATGTCATGTTGTTGGGCCTTAAACAACGTCGAAGGGGGCGCCAACGAGGCTCCCCGTGGTGCAGTAGCTGAACTACAGCGCACAGCTGCGCGGGCTGGACGGCTAATTAGCATACGTAATTACGTCATCAGCAGACACGCCGGAGCCGACCCGGCAATTAACGGCTGGCTGCACACACCTGCGTACCTGAACTGGCCATGTAAAAGTCGCAATTAAAGCGCATGAGCGTAAGGAAAACCTGCCGACGGGCTGCAGCAGCTCGGCAATTCAGCAGTTTTCGCTGCTTTTGCCCCGTACTTTACCATACTGGCCACGATGGAAGCGACCCCGATAGTTTTCGATCCTTTTCTTGCCTTCTTACACCAAGTAACTCACGTGGTAGCGCAAATCCAAGCTTGTACGGGCGGTTGGTAACCGCCTGTTACCTCAAAACGGCATTCTATTTGAATAAGGTAAGCATCATACTCCTCGGAGTAACTTTTTTCCACTTAATCATCAAAGCAAATAGGTTCCCGGGTGCTTCGGGCCGTTTGTTTCTTTGTTTATTTATTATATGTCATGTTGTTGGGCCTTAAACAACGTCGAAGGGGGCGCCAACGAGGCTCCCCGTGGTGCAGTAGCTGAACTACAGCGCACAGCTGCGCGGGCTGGACGGCTAATTAGCATACGTAATTACGTCATCAGCAGACACGCCGGAGCCGACCCGGCAATTAACGGCTGGCTGCACACACCTGCGTACCTGAACTGGCCATGTAAAAGTCGCAATTAAAGCGCATGAGCGTAAGGAAAACCTGCCGACGGGCTGCAGCAGCTCGGCAATTCAGCAGTTTTCGCTGCTTTTGCCCCGTACTTTACCATACTGGCCACGATGGAAGCGACCCCGATAGTTTTCGATCCTTTTCTTGCCTTCTTACACCAAGTAACTCACGTGGTAGCGCAAATCCAAGCTTGTACGGGCGGTTGGTAACCGCCTGTTACCTCAAAACGGCATTCTATTTGAATAAGGTAAGCATCATACTCCTCGGAGTAACTTTTTTCCACTTAATCATCAAAGCAAATAGGTTCCCGGGTGCTTCGGGCCGTTTGTTTCTTTGTTTATTTATTATATGTCATGTTGTTGGGCCTTAAACAACGTCGAAGGGGGCGCCAACGAGACTCCCCGTGGTGCAGTAGCTGAACTACAGCGCACAGCTGCGCGGGCTGGACGGCTAATTAGCATACGTAATTACGTCATCAGCAGACACGCCGGAGCCGACCCGGCAATTAACGGCTGGCTGCACACACCTGCGTACCTGAACTGGCCATGTAAAAGTCGCAATTAAAGCGCATGAGCGTAAGGAAAACCTGCCGACGGGCTGCAGCAGCTCGGCAATTCAGCAGTTTTCGCTGCTTTTGCCCCGTACTTTACCATACTGGCCACGATGGAAGCGACCCCGATAGTTTTCGATCCTTTTCTTGCCTTCTTACACCAAGTAACTCACGTGGTAGCGCAAATCCAAGCTTGTACGGGCGGTTGGTAACCGCCTGTTACCTCAAAACGGCATTCTATTTGAATAAGGTAAGCATCATACTCCTCGGAGTAACTTTTTTCCACTTAATCATCAAAGCAAATAGGTTCCCGGGTGCTTCGGGCCGTTTGTTTCTTTGTTTATTTATTATATGTCATGTTGTTGGGCCTTAAACAACGTCGAAGGGGGCGCCAACGAGGCTCCCCGTGGTGCAGTAGCTGAACTACAGCGCACAGCTGCGCGGGCTGGACGGCTAATTAGCATACGTAATTACGTCATCAGCAGACACGCCGGAGCCGACCCGGCAATTAACGGCTGGCTGCACACACCTGCGTACCTGAACTGGCCATGTAAAAGTCGCAATTAAAGCGCATGAGCGTAAGGAAAACCTGCCGACGGGCTGCAGCAGCTCGGCAATTCAGCAGTTTTCGCTGCTTTTGCCCCGTACTTTACCATACTGGCCACGATGGAAGCGACCCCGATAGTTTTCGATCCTTTTCTTGCCTTCTTACACCAAGTAACTCACGTGGTAGCGCAAATCCAAGCTTGTACGGGCGGTTGGTAACCGCCTGTTACCTCAAAACGGCATTCTATTTGAATAAGGTAAGCATCATACTCCTCGGAGTAACTTTTTTCCACTTAATCATCAAAGCAAATAGGTTCCCGGGTGCTTCGGGCCGTTTGTTTCTTTGTTTATTTATTATATGTCATGTTGTTGGGCCTTAAACAACGTCGAAGGGGGCGCCAACGAGGCTCCCCGTGGTGCAGTAGCTGAACTACAGCGCACAGCTGCGCGGGCTGGACGGCTAATTAGCATACGTAATTACGTCATCAGCAGACACGCCGGAGCCGACCCGGCAATTAACGGCTGGCTGCACACACCTGCGTACCTGAACTGGCCATGTAAAAGTCGCAATTAAAGCGCATGAGCGTAAGGAAAACCTGCCGACGGGCTGCAGCAGCTCGGCAATTCAGCAGTTTTCGCTGCTTTTGCCCCGTACTTTACCATACTGGCCACGATGGAAGCGACCCCGATAGTTTTCGATCCTTTTCTTGCCTTCTTACACCAAGTAACTCACGTGGTAGCGCAAATCCAAGCTTGTACGGGCGGTTGGTAACCGCCTGTTACCTCAAAACGGCATTCTATTTGAATAAGGTAAGCATCATACTCCTCGGAGTAACTTTTTTCCACTTAATCATCAAAGCAAATAGGTTCCCGGGTGCTTCGGGCCGTTTGTTTCTTTGTTTATTTATTATATGTCATGTTGTTGGGCCTTAAACAACGTCGAAGGGGGCGCCAACGAGGCTCCCCGTGGTGCAGTAGCTGAACTACAGCGCACAGCTGCGCGGGCTGGACGGCTAATTAGCATACGTAATTACGTCATCAGCAGACACGCCGGAGCCGACCCGGCAATTAACGGCTGGCTGCACACACCTGCGTACCTGAACTGGCCATGTAAAAGTCGCAATTAAAGCGCATGAGCGTAAGGAAAACCTGCCGACGGGCTGCAGCAGCTCGGCAATTCAGCAGTTTTCGCTGCTTTTGCCCCGTACTTTACCATACTGGCCACGATGGAAGCGACCCCGATAGTTTTCGATCCTTTTCTTGCCTTCTTACACCAAGTAACTCACGTGGTAGCGCAAATCCAAGCTTGTACGGGCGGTTGGTAACCGCCTGTTACCTCAAAACGGCATTCTATTTGAATAAGGTAAGCATCATACTCCTCGGAGTAACTTTTTTCCACTTAATCATCAAAGCAAATAGGTTCCCGGGTGCTTCGGGCCGTTTGTTTCTTTGTTTATTTATTATATGTCATGTTGTTGGGCCTTAAACAACGTCGAAGGGGGCGCCAACGAGGCTCCCCGTGGTGCAGTAGCTGAACTACAGCGCACAGCTGCGCGGGCTGGACGGCTAATTAGCATACGTAATTACGTCATCAGCAGACACGCCGGAGCCGACCCGGCAATTAACGGCTGGCTGCACACACCTGCGTACCTGAACTGGCCATGTAAAAGTCGCAATTAAAGCGCATGAGCGTAAGGAAAACCTGCCGACGGGCTGCAGCAGCTCGGCAATTCAGCAGTTTTCGCTGCTTTTGCCCCGTACTTTACCATACTGGCCACGATGGAAGCGACCCCGATAGTTTTCGATCCTTTTCTTGCCTTCTTACACCAAGTAACTCACGTGGTAGCGCAAATCCAAGCTTGTACGGGCGGTTGGTAACCGCCTGTTACCTCAAAACGGCATTCTATTTGAATAAGGTAAGCATCATACTCCTCGGAGTAACTTTTTTCCACTTAATCATCAAAGCAAATAGGTTCCCGGGTGCTTCGGGCCGTTTGTTTCTTTGTTTATTTATTATATGTCATGTTGTTGGGCCTTAAACAACGTCGAAGGGGGCGCCAACGAGGCTCCCCGTGGTGCAGTAGCTGAACTACAGCGCACAGCTGCGCGGGCTGGACGGCTAATTAGCATACGTAATTACGTCATCAGCAGACACGCCGGAGCCGACCCGGCAATTAACGGCTGGCTGCACACACCTGCGTACCTGAACTGGCCATGTAAAAGTCGCAATTAAAGCGCATGAGCGTAAGGAAAACCTGCCGACGGGCTGCAGCAGCTCGGCAATTCAGCAGTTTTCGCTGCTTTTGCCCCGTACTTTACCATACTGGCCACGATGGAAGCGACCCCGATAGTTTTCGATCCTTTTCTTGCCTTCTTACACCAAGTAACTCACGTGGTAGCGCAAATCCAAGCTTGTACGGGCGGTTGGTAACCGCCTGTTACCTCAAAACGGCATTCTATTTGAATAAGGTAAGCATCATACTCCTCGGAGTAACTTTTTTCCACTTAATCATCAAAGCAAATAGGTTCCCGGGTGCTTCGGGCCGTTTGTTTCTTTGTTTATTTATTATATGTCATGTTGTTGGGCCTTAAACAACGTCGAAGGGGGCGCCAACGAGGCTCCCCGTGGTGCAGTAGCTGAACTACAGCGCACAGCTGCGCGGGCTGGACGGCTAATTAGCATACGTAATTACGTCATCAGCAGACACGCCGGAGCCGACCCGGCAATTAACGGCTGGCTGCACACACCTGCGTACCTGAACTGGCCATGTAAAAGTCGCAATTAAAGCGCATGAGCGTAAGGAAAACCTGCCGACGGGCTGCAGCAGCTCGGCAATTCAGCAGTTTTCGCTGCTTTTGCCCCGTACTTTACCATACTGGCCACGATGGAAGCGACCCCGATAGTTTTCGATCCTTTTCTTGCCTTCTTACACCAAGTAACTCACGTGGTAGCGCAAATCCAAGCTTGTACGGGCGGTTGGTAACCGCCTGTTACCTCAAAACGGCATTCTATTTGAATAAGGTAAGCATCATACTCCTCGGAGTAACTTTTTTCCACTTAATCATCAAAGCAAATAGGTTCCCGGGTGCTTCGGGCCGTTTGTTTCTTTGTTTATTTATTATATGTCATGTTGTTGGGCCTTAAACAACGTCGAAGGGGGCGCCAACGAGGCTCCCCGTGGTGCAGTAGCTGAACTACAGCGCACAGCTGCGCGGGCTGGACGGCTAATTAGCATACGTAATTACGTCATCAGCAGACACGCCGGAGCCGACCCGGCAATTAACGGCTGGCTGCACACACCTGCGTACCTGAACTGGCCATGTAAAAGTCGCAATTAAAGCGCATGAGCGTAAGGAAAACCTGCCGACGGGCTGCAGCAGCTCGGCAATTCAGCAGTTTTCGCTGCTTTTGCCCCGTACTTTACCATACTGGCCACGATGGAAGCGACCCCGATAGTTTTCGATCCTTTTCTTGCCTTCTTACACCAAGTAACTCACGTGGTAGCGCAAATCCAAGCTTGTACGGGCGGTTGGTAACCGCCTGTTACCTCAAAACGGCATTCTATTTGAATAAGGTAAGCATCATACTCCTCGGAGTAACTTTTTTCCACTTAATCATCAAAGCAAATAGGTTCCCGGGTGCTTCGGGCCGTTTGTTTCTTTGTTTATTTATTATATGTCATGTTGTTGGGCCTTAAACAACGTCGAAGGGGGCGCCAACGAGGCTCCCCGTGGTGCAGTAGCTGAACTACAGCGCACAGCTGCGCGGGCTGGACGGCTAATTAGCATACGTAATTACGTCATCAGCAGACACGCCGGAGCCGACCCGGCAATTAACGGCTGGCTGCACACACCTGCGTACCTGAACTGGCCATGTAAAAGTCGCAATTAAAGCGCATGAGCGTAAGGAAAACCTGCCGACGGGCTGCAGCAGCTCGGCAATTCAGCAGTTTTCGCTGCTTTTGCCCCGTACTTTACCATACTGGCCACGATGGAAGCGACCCCGATAGTTTTCGATCCTTTTCTTGCCTTCTTACACCAAGTAACTCACGTGGTAGCGCAAATCCAAGCTTGTACGGGCGGTTGGTAACCGCCTGTTACCTCAAAACGGCATTCTATTTGAATAAGGTAAGCATCATACTCCTCGGAGTAACTTTTTTCCACTTAATCATCAAAGCAAATAGGTTCCCGGGTGCTTCGGGCCGTTTGTTTCTTTGTTTATTTATTATATGTCATGTTGTTGGGCCTTAAACAACGTCGAAGGGGGCGCCAACGAGGCTCCCCGTGGTGCAGTAGCTGAACTACAGCGCACAGCTGCGCGGGCTGGACGGCTAATTAGCATACGTAATTACGTCATCAGCAGACACGCCGGAGCCGACCCGGCAATTAACGGCTGGCTGCACACACCTGCGTACCTGAACTGGCCATGTAAAAGTCGCAATTAAAGCGCATGAGCGTAAGGAAAACCTGCCGACGGGCTGCAGCAGCTCGGCAATTCAGCAGTTTTCGCTGCTTTTGCCCCGTACTTTACCATACTGGCCACGATGGAAGCGACCCCGATAGTTTTCGATCCTTTTCTTGCCTTCTTACACCAAGTAACTCACGTGGTAGCGCAAATCCAAGCTTGTACGGGCGGTTGGTAACCGCCTGTTACCTCAAAACGGCATTCTATTTGAATAAGGTAAGCATCATACTCCTCGGAGTAACTTTTTTCCACTTAATCATCAAAGCAAATAGGTTCCCGGGTGCTTCGGGCCGTTTGTTTCTTTGTTTATTTATTATATGTCATGTTGTTGGGCCTTAAACAACGTCGAAGGGGGCGCCAACGAGGCTCCCCGTGGTGCAGTAGCTGAACTACAGCGCACAGCTGCGCGGGCTGGACGGCTAATTAGCATACGTAATTACGTCATCAGCAGACACGCCGGAGCCGACCCGGCAATTAACGGCTGGCTGCACACACCTGCGTACCTGAACTGGCCATGTAAAAGTCGCAATTAAAGCGCATGAGCGTAAGGAAAACCTGCCGACGGGCTGCAGCAGCTCGGCAATTCAGCAGTTTTCGCTGCTTTTGCCCCGTACTTTACCATACTGGCCACGATGGAAGCGACCCCGATAGTTTTCGATCCTTTTCTTGCCTTCTTACACCAAGTAACTCACGTGGTAGCGCAAATCCAAGCTTGTACGGGCGGTTGGTAACCGCCTGTTACCTCAAAACGGCATTCTATTTGAATAAGGTAAGCATCATACTCCTCGGAGTAACTTTTTTCCACTTAATCATCAAAGCAAATAGGTTCCCGGGTGCTTCGGGCCGTTTGTTTCTTTGTTTATTTATTATATGTCATGTTGTTGGGCCTTAAACAACGTCGAAGGGGGCGCCAAC
This sequence comes from Phallusia mammillata, assembly GCF_965637545.1. Taxonomy (NCBI): domain Eukaryota; kingdom Metazoa; phylum Chordata; class Ascidiacea; order Phlebobranchia; family Ascidiidae; genus Phallusia; species Phallusia mammillata. The sequence continues at coordinate 16,109 of NW_027648972.1, forward strand.
GAGGCTCCCCGTGGTGCAGTAGCTGAACTACAGCGCACAGCTGCGCGGGCTGGACGGCTAATTAGCATACGTAATTACGTCATCAGCAGACACGCCGGAGCCGACCCGGCAATTAACGGCTGGCTGCACACACCTGCGTACCTGAACTGGCCATGTAAAAGTCGCAATTAAAGCGCATGAGCGTAAGGAAAACCTGCCGACGGGCTGCAGCAGCTCGGCAATTCAGCAGTTTTCGCTGCTTTTGCCCCGTACTTTACCATACTGGCCACGATGGAAGCGACCCCGATAGTTTTCGATCCTTTTCTTGCCTTCTTACACCAAGTAACTCACGTGGTAGCGCAAATCCAAGCTTGTACGGGCGGTTGGTAACCGCCTGTTACCTCAAAACGGCATTCTATTTGAATAAGGTAAGCATCATACTCCTCGGAGTAACTTTTTTCCACTTAATCATCAAAGCAAATAGGTTCCCGGGTGCTTCGGGCCGTTTGTTTCTTTGTTTATTTATTATATGTCATGTTGTTGGGCCTTAAACAACGTCGAAGGGGGCGCCAACGAGGCTCCCCGTGGTGCAGTAGCTGAACTACAGCGCACAGCTGCGCGGGCTGGACGGCTAATTAGCATACGTAATTACGTCATCAGCAGACACGCCGGAGCCGACCCGGCAATTAACGGCTGGCTGCACACACCTGCGTACCTGAACTGGCCATGTAAAAGTCGCAATTAAAGCGCATGAGCGTAAGGAAAACCTGCCGACGGGCTGCAGCAGCTCGGCAATTCAGCAGTTTTCGCTGCTTTTGCCCCGTACTTTACCATACTGGCCACGATGGAAGCGACCCCGATAGTTTTCGATCCTTTTCTTGCCTTCTTACACCAAGTAACTCACGTGGTAGCGCAAATCCAAGCTTGTACGGGCGGTTGGTAACCGCCTGTTACCTCAAAACGGCATTCTATTTGAATAAGGTAAGCATCATACTCCTCGGAGTAACTTTTTTCCACTTAATCATCAAAGCAAATAGGTTCCCGGGTGCTTCGGGCCGTTTGTTTCTTTGTTTATTTATTATATGTCATGTTGTTGGGCCTTAAACAACGTCGAAGGGGGCGCCAACGAGGCTCCCCGTGGTGCAGTAGCTGAACTACAGCGCACAGCTGCGCGGGCTGGACGGCTAATTAGCATACGTAATTACGTCATCAGCAGACACGCCGGAGCCGACCCGGCAATTAACGGCTGGCTGCACACACCTGCGTACCTGAACTGGCCATGTAAAAGTCGCAATTAAAGCGCATGAGCGTAAGGAAAACCTGCCGACGGGCTGCAGCAGCTCGGCAATTCAGCAGTTTTCGCTGCTTTTGCCCCGTACTTTACCATACTGGCCACGATGGAAGCGACCCCGATAGTTTTCGATCCTTTTCTTGCCTTCTTACACCAAGTAACTCACGTGGTAGCGCAAATCCAAGCTTGTACGGGCGGTTGGTAACCGCCTGTTACCTCAAAACGGCATTCTATTTGAATAAGGTAAGCATCATACTCCTCGGAGTAACTTTTTTCCACTTAATCATCAAAGCAAATAGGTTCCCGGGTGCTTCGGGCCGTTTGTTTCTTTGTTTATTTATTATATGTCATGTTGTTGGGCCTTAAACAACGTCGAAGGGGGCGCCAACGAGGCTCCCCGTGGTGCAGTAGCTGAACTACAGCGCACAGCTGCGCGGGCTGGACGGCTAATTAGCATACGTAATTACGTCATCAGCAGACACGCCGGAGCCGACCCGGCAATTAACGGCTGGCTGCACACACCTGCGTACCTGAACTGGCCATGTAAAAGTCGCAATTAAAGCGCATGAGCGTAAGGAAAACCTGCCGACGGGCTGCAGCAGCTCGGCAATTCAGCAGTTTTCGCTGCTTTTGCCCCGTACTTTACCATACTGGCCACGATGGAAGCGACCCCGATAGTTTTCGATCCTTTTCTTGCCTTCTTACACCAAGTAACTCACGTGGTAGCGCAAATCCAAGCTTGTACGGGCGGTTGGTAACCGCCTGTTACCTCAAAACGGCATTCTATTTGAATAAGGTAAGCATCATACTCCTCGGAGTAACTTTTTTCCACTTAATCATCAAAGCAAATAGGTTCCCGGGTGCTTCGGGCCGTTTGTTTCTTTGTTTATTTATTATATGTCATGTTGTTGGGCCTTAAACAACGTCGAAGGGGGCGCCAACGAGGCTCCCCGTGGTGCAGTAGCTGAACTACAGCGCACAGCTGCGCGGGCTGGACGGCTAATTAGCATACGTAATTACGTCATCAGCAGACACGCCGGAGCCGACCCGGCAATTAACGGCTGGCTGCACACACCTGCGTACCTGAACTGGCCATGTAAAAGTCGCAATTAAAGCGCATGAGCGTAAGGAAAACCTGCCGACGGGCTGCAGCAGCTCGGCAATTCAGCAGTTTTCGCTGCTTTTGCCCCGTACTTTACCATACTGGCCACGATGGAAGCGACCCCGATAGTTTTCGATCCTTTTCTTGCCTTCTTACACCAAGTAACTCACGTGGTAGCGCAAATCCAAGCTTGTACGGGCGGTTGGTAACCGCCTGTTACCTCAAAACGGCATTCTATTTGAATAAGGTAAGCATCATACTCCTCGGAGTAACTTTTTTCCACTTAATCATCAAAGCAAATAGGTTCCCGGGTGCTTCGGGCCGTTTGTTTCTTTGTTTATTTATTATATGTCATGTTGTTGGGCCTTAAACAACGTCGAAGGGGGCGCCAACGAGGCTCCCCGTGGTGCAGTAGCTGAACTACAGCGCACAGCTGCGCGGGCTGGACGGCTAATTAGCATACGTAATTACGTCATCAGCAGACACGCCGGAGCCGACCCGGCAATTAACGGCTGGCTGCACACACCTGCGTACCTGAACTGGCCATGTAAAAGTCGCAATTAAAGCGCATGAGCGTAAGGAAAACCTGCCGACGGGCTGCAGCAGCTCGGCAATTCAGCAGTTTTCGCTGCTTTTGCCCCGTACTTTACCATACTGGCCACGATGGAAGCGACCCCGATAGTTTTCGATCCTTTTCTTGCCTTCTTACACCAAGTAACTCACGTGGTAGCGCAAATCCAAGCTTGTACGGGCGGTTGGTAACCGCCTGTTACCTCAAAACGGCATTCTATTTGAATAAGGTAAGCATCATACTCCTCGGAGTAACTTTTTTCCACTTAATCATCAAAGCAAATAGGTTCCCGGGTGCTTCGGGCCGTTTGTTTCTTTGTTTATTTATTATATGTCATGTTGTTGGGCCTTAAACAACGTCGAAGGGGGCGCCAACGAGGCTCCCCGTGGTGCAGTAGCTGAACTACAGCGCACAGCTGCGCGGGCTGGACGGCTAATTAGCATACGTAATTACGTCATCAGCAGACACGCCGGAGCCGACCCGGCAATTAACGGCTGGCTGCACACACCTGCGTACCTGAACTGGCCATGTAAAAGTCGCAATTAAAGCGCATGAGCGTAAGGAAAACCTGCCGACGGGCTGCAGCAGCTCGGCAATTCAGCAGTTTTCGCTGCTTTTGCCCCGTACTTTACCATACTGGCCACGATGGAAGCGACCCCGATAGTTTTCGATCCTTTTCTTGCCTTCTTACACCAAGTAACTCACGTGGTAGCGCAAATCCAAGCTTGTACGGGCGGTTGGTAACCGCCTGTTACCTCAAAACGGCATTCTATTTGAATAAGGTAAGCATCATACTCCTCGGAGTAACTTTTTTCCACTTAATCATCAAAGCAAATAGGTTCCCGGGTGCTTCGGGCCGTTTGTTTCTTTGTTTATTTATTATATGTCATGTTGTTGGGCCTTAAACAACGTCGAAGGGGGCGCCAACGAGGCTCCCCGTGGTGCAGTAGCTGAACTACAGCGCACAGCTGCGCGGGCTGGACGGCTAATTAGCATACGTAATTACGTCATCAGCAGACACGCCGGAGCCGACCCGGCAATTAACGGCTGGCTGCACACACCTGCGTACCTGAACTGGCCATGTAAAAGTCGCAATTAAAGCGCATGAGCGTAAGGAAAACCTGCCGACGGGCTGCAGCAGCTCGGCAATTCAGCAGTTTTCGCTGCTTTTGCCCCGTACTTTACCATACTGGCCACGATGGAAGCGACCCCGATAGTTTTCGATCCTTTTCTTGCCTTCTTACACCAAGTAACTCACGTGGTAGCGCAAATCCAAGCTTGTACGGGCGGTTGGTAACCGCCTGTTACCTCAAAACGGCATTCTATTTGAATAAGGTAAGCATCATACTCCTCGGAGTAACTTTTTTCCACTTAATCATCAAAGCAAATAGGTTCCCGGGTGCTTCGGGGCCGTTTGTTTCTTTGTTTATTTATTATATGTCATGTTGTTGGGCCTTAAACAACGTCGAAGGGGGCGCCAACGAGGCTCCCCGTGGTGCAGTAGCTGAACTACAGCGCACAGCTGCGCGGGCTGGACGGCTAATTAGCATACGTAATTACGTCATCAGCAGACACGCCGGAGCCGACCCGGCAATTAACGGCTGGCTGCACACACCTGCGTACCTGAACTGGCCATGTAAAAGTCGCAATTAAAGCGCATGAGCGTAAGGAAAACCTGCCGACGGGCTGCAGCAGCTCGGCAATTCAGCAGTTTTCGCTGCTTTTGCCCCGTACTTTACCATACTGGCCACGATGGAAGCGACCCCG
>NW_027648973.1:0-20799 GCF_965637545.1 Phallusia mammillata
GCAAAGTGTTTTATTTGAATGAAAAATAGCCCTGGGGCCATTGAAAGCCGGTACTGATTGAACGGGGATTCACTTCAGCTTGGGCACAGGTCATTTTAAATCACAATTCAACCAAAACAACAAATGGCAATGCTTTGCAGCAAATGCTGTCGGTCAGCACATGTGCTGCTGCTTGCTGTAGTGTGGTGCCTTTAGGGACCCAAGAGCACCAGGAGAGGCCAATGTCAGCTGAGGAGCCAACCTTGAACATGCCAAGTGCTGTCTGCCAGTCCAGAAGGCCCAGAGTGAGGGAGAAAAACCTGCCTTGCAAGCATGTGACTTCAATTCGCCCTAATCGGCACCATAGATACGGACCTTTGCAGCGAGGTGTTTTACCACAACAGGCAGAAAAAGAGAGCCCAGACTGGTCACAGTTCCTGGACACAATAGGGTTGCATGTCACCAACTTGCTCGCTGCCCTGCTTTCCACTTTGCTCCAGTGCTTTCGCCTCGTATACTGCATACTGACCTTCGGCAAGTAACCTGGCACAACAGAAAGGTTCACATTTAAATTCTGCACAGTTCAGTCAACTTTTAGTGGCTCACACTGAATGAAAACCAAGCACACTATTTATTTCTGCCATATGAACTGTTTCCAACTCTTTTATAAGCAACCTTTCGCTATGTGGTGGCTCGAAAATGAAAAGGATTTATGGTAATTTTTTTACATGCCTTTCTTACATGTCTCGGGTGGAAAACAATGATGTGGGACCCACAACAAGTGACACAGAAAACCAGCAAAGTGCGGGGAGGTTGAGCCTTAAATTGTGGTAACCAAAGCAGGTTTACTCAACTGCCAGACTGATCTGTCTTTTGTGAAACCTCCGCACAACAGCCCTGACAAAATGCTAACGGACATAGGCAAGCACGGCGAAAGCCTGTGTTGACAAATTTCAAAGTGTCTGCTGCCCAAAAGGTTACTTGTATACGGGCTAAACACAAGTGTCAGTGACCTGATACAAGGCCCAGGGCCTTGGAAGCTCCGGTCACACAGGTGTCAGCAAAAATCTATTTGCTGCAATGGCTTCAGAAAGGGCAGTTTTAAAATCACACAAATCTCGAAAAATAAAACCATTGGGAATGCTTAGAGCTGGGGTGTACAACTTTATATGTCTGTGGCATATAGATCCTCACAGCAGGACCCTTGTTTTCATTCTCAAGAGCTTCTACAGGCCAAGAACAACAAAACAAATCGGTGCCGGAACTGAACCAGCCTTGTAATCATTTTGCTCGCCTTAAAAAGGGCAATTTAACAAGTTTTGACACTTACCGGGTACCGACATGTTTGTAAACATTTTTTCCAGGCAAGAACCACCAGTTGTAGCCAGAAACCTGCGCTGCTGGGGCTTTGAGAGCATGATTTTGTCCAGCTGCAAGTCAATAAATCCACTTTCATCAACAGTTATAGCAAATTTACTGTGTTTGAAGCCTCGCAAGGCCTTGTCTAAGTGTAATTGGGTGTCCTGCAATGCAAACAAATCATTTTTAAGGCCTAACAGCAAGCCAAGAGCTGCAAAAAGTCTTTTAATGCATAAAAACGACGGCCCCCACTAGCGTTTTAAAAAATTCATTTAAAAACCGTCGGTTGGCGCGGTCATAGTGCAAGAGCCATCGTCATCACACAAAGATCGTATGCGCACATCGTACTTTAACCGAACGGAAGCAATCCATAATTAATTAAAAACGCAATTTAAACGCTTTTGCAAGATAATTTTTCAAGTTTTAGTATCATTGATACACGCTGCAACCATTTTCAAGCATATTTTATGCGAATTTGCCTTCGAATCGGTTTGACCGTTACCGTTAATTAGTCACAAAACGCTTGTATTTTTTGGTAATTTTCGATTTATTTGATTGATTTAAAGCCGACTCACCGGACAAAAACGTCCTGATTAAAAAAAGGAAAACTGCACCCCCCGCCGATCACAAAAAACTTGTGGTCTCCAACTCGAGTGGGCGCCAAAACCAATCGCCGCTGCTATGGAGACGGCGTCCCTGCCTAATTGGGTTTTGGGGGGGTTTTTGGGGTAAGCGAGCTCTATCTTGGTGCGCTAAAGGTCCAGTCCTGCTCAGAGCACTTGTTGGCAGGCTCCAAACCAACAAAAGCACCCCGATCTTCCTCCCTGACGCAGATTTGAGCTGTTTTTCAAAACAGCTCCTAAACTAATTTTCAGCCAAAGATATTTCCGGTTCAAAAGCACCCCCACTCTTAATTTTTCCTCCAATAGAACAACCAAAAAATTCTCTTTCCAACCATACCAATTTTCAGCACACAAGCAGTTGCCAATCGTGATTTATTGCACACCGAAACAGGGTAAATTTAAAGAAAACAAAATTAAAAACTATAGTTAATTTTAGCAAAAATTTTACAAAACATGAACTGATACAATGAAATCTATGTCAATCCACAGAATAAAGAACAATAAAGAAAAAAATCACCACCAAAATTGCCAAAAGAGGATTTGAAAAATGACACATTTTGACGAAGCTGTTTTAGTGTGCTCATGCAGCAAATCACTTAATTGCAATAGGATACACTTGAAATTAGAAATAAACAATTGTGTTCAGTCACCCAAGACCCTTTCCTGGTTGAAATGCCAGCCTTGCAGCCCGCAGCACACACAAATTGCAATACAGATGGCAAAAAGCCTAATCGAAAGCAAAAATGATTTCAATTGAGGTGCAAAGTGTTTTATTTGAATGAAAAATAGCCCTGGGGCCATTGAAAGCCGGTACTGATTGAACGGGGATTCACTTCAGCTTGGGCACAGGTCATTTTAAATCACAATTCAACCAAAACAACAAATGGCAATGCTTTGCAGCAAATGCTGTCGGTCAGCACATGTGCTGCTGCTTGCTGTAGTGTGGTGCCTTTAGGGACCCAAGAGCACCAGGAGAGGCCAATGTCAGCTGAGGAGCCAACCTTGAACATGCCAAGTGCTGTCTGCCAGTCCAGAAGGCCCAGAGTGAGGGAGAAAAACCTGCCTTGCAAGCATGTGACTTCAATTCGCCCTAATCGGCACCATAGATACGGACCTTTGCAGCGAGGTGTTTTACCACAACAGGCAGAAAAAGAGAGCCCAGACTGGTCACAGTTCCTGGACACAATAGGGTTGCATGTCACCAACTTGCTCGCTGCCCTGCTTTCCACTTTGCTCCAGTGCTTTCGCTCGTATACTGCATACTGACCTTCGGCAAGTAACCTGGCACAACAGAAAAGTTCACATTTAAATTCTGCACAGTTCAGTCAACTTTTAGTGGCTCACACTGAATGAAAACCAAGCACACTATTTATTTCTGCCATATGAACTGTTTCCAACTCTTTTATAAGCAACCTTTCGCTATGTGGTGGCTCGAAAATGAAAAGGATTTATGGTAATTTTTTTACATGCCTTTCTTACATGTCTCGGGTGGAAAACAATGATGTGGGACCCACAACAAGTGACACAGAAAACCAGCAAAGTGCGGGGAGGTTGAGCCTTAAATTGTGGTAACCAAAGCAGGTTTACTCAACTGCCAGACTGATCTGTCTTTTGTGAAACCTCCGCACAACAGCCCTGACAAAATGCTAACGGACATAGGCAAGCACGGCGAAAGCCTGTGTTGACAAATTTCAAAGTGTCTGCTGCCCAAAAGGTTACTTGTATACGGGCTAAACACAAGTGTCAGTGACCTGATACAAGGCCCAGGGCCTTGGAAGCTCCGGTCACACAGGTGTCAGCAAAAATCTATTTGCTGCAATGGCTTCAGAAAGGGCAGTTTTAAAATCACACAAATCTCGAAAAATAAAACCATTGGGAATGCTTAGAGCTGGGGTGTACAACTTTATATGTCTGTGGCATATAGATCCTCACAGCAGGACCCTTGTTTTCATTCTCAAGAGCTTCTACAGGCCAAGAACAACAAAACAAATCGGTGCCGGAACTGAACCAGCCTTGTAATCATTTTGCTCGCCTTAAAAAGGGCAATTTAACAAGTTTTGACACTTACCGGGTACCGACATGTTTGTAAACATTTTTTCCAGGCAAGAACCACCAGTTGTAGCCAGAAACCTGCGCTGCTGGGGCTTTGAGAGCATGATTTTGTCCAGCTGCAAGTCAATAAATCCACTTTCATCAACAGTTATAGCAAATTTACTGTGTTTGAAGCCTCGCAAGGCCTTGTCTAAGTGTAATTGGGTGTCCTGCAATGCAAACAAATCATTTTTAAGGCCTAACAGCAAGCCAAGAGCTGCAAAAAGTCTTTTAATGCATAAAAACGACGGCCCCCACTAGCGTTTTAAAAAATTCATTTAAAAACCGTCGGTTGGCGCGGTCATAGTGCAAGAGCCATCGTCATCACACAAAGATCGTATGCGCACATCGTACTTTAACCGAACGGAAGCAATCCATAATTAATTAAAAACGCAATTTAAACGCTTTTGCAAGATAATTTTTCAAGTTTTAGTATCATTGATACACGCTGCAACCATTTTCAAGCATATTTTATGCGAATTTGCCTTCGAATCGGTTTGACCGTTACCGTTAATTAGTCACAAAACGCTTGTATTTTTTGGTAATTTTCGATTTATTTGATTGATTTAAAGCCGACTCACCGGACAAAAACGTCCTGATTAAAAAAAGGAAAACTGCACCCCCCGCCGATCACAAAAAACTTGTGGTCTCCAACTCGAGTGGGCGCCAAAACCAATCGCCGCTGCTATGGAGACGGCGTCCCTGCCTAATTGGGTTTTGGGGGGGGTTTTTGGGGTAAGCGAGCTCTATCTTGGTGCGCTAAAGGTCCAGTCCTGCTCAGAGCACTTGTTGGCAGGCTCCAAACCAACAAAAGCACCCCGATCTTCCTCCCTGACGCAGATTTGAGCTGTTTTCAAAACAGCTCCTAAACTAATTTTCAGCCAAAGATATTTCCGGTTCAAAAGCACCCCCACTCTTAATTTTTCCTCCAATAGAACAACCAAAAAATTCTCTTTCCAACCATACCAATTTTCAGCACACAAGCAGTTGCCAATCGTGATTTATTGCACACCGAAACAGGGTAAATTTAAAGAAAACAAAATTAAAAACTATAGTTAATTTTAGCAAAAATTTTACAAAACATGAACTGATACAATGAAATCTATGTCAATCCACAGAATAAAGAACAATAAAGAAAAAAATCACCACCAAAATTGCCAAAAGAGGATTTGAAAAATGACACATTTTGACGAAGCTGTTTTAGTGTGCTCATGCAGCAAATCACTTAATTGCAATAGGATACACTTGAAATTAGAAATAAACAATTGTGTTCAGTCACCCAAGACCCTTTCCTGGTTGAAATGCCAGCCTTGCAGCCCGCAGCACACACAAATTGCAATACAGATGGCAAAAAGCCTAATCGAAAGCAAAAATGATTTCAATTGAGGTGCAAAGTGTTTTATTTGAATGAAAAATAGCCCTGGGGCCATTGAAAGCCGGTACTGATTGAACGGGGATTCACTTCAGCTTGGGCACAGGTCATTTTAAATCACAATTCAACCAAAACAACAAATGGCAATGCTTTGCAGCAAATGCTGTCGGTCAGCACATGTGCTGCTGCTTGCTGTAGTGTGGTGCCTTTAGGGACCCAAGAGCACCAGGAGAGGCCAATGTCAGCTGAGGAGCCAACCTTGAACATGCCAAGTGCTGTCTGCCAGTCCAGAAGGCCCAGAGTGAGGGAGAAAAACCTGCCTTGCAAGCATGTGACTTCAATTCGCCCTAATCGGCACCATAGATACGGACCTTTGCAGCGAGGTGTTTTACCACAACAGGCAGAAAAAGAGAGCCCAGACTGGTCACAGTTCCTGGACACAATAGGGTTGCATGTCACCAACTTGCTCGCTGCCCTGCTTTCCACTTTGCTCCAGTGCTTTCGCTCGTATACTGCATACTGACCTTCGGCAAGTAACCTGGCACAACAGAAAGGTTCACATTTAAATTCTGCACAGTTCAGTCAACTTTTAGTGGCTCACACTGAATGAAAACCAAGCACACTATTTATTTCTGCCATATGAACTGTTTCCAACTCTTTTATAAGCAACCTTTCGCTATGTGGTGGCTCGAAAATGAAAAGGATTTATGGTAATTTTTTTACATGCCTTTCTTACATGTCTCGGGTGGAAAACAATGATGTGGGACCCACAACAAGTGACACAGAAAACCAGCAAAGTGCGGGGAGGTTGAGCCTTAAATTGTGGTAACCAAAGCAGGTTTACTCAACTGCCAGACTGATCTGTCTTTTGTGAAACCTCCGCACAACAGCCCTGACAAAATGCTAACGGACATAGGCAAGCACGGCGAAAGCCTGTGTTGACAAATTTCAAAGTGTCTGCTGCCCAAAAGGTTACTTGTATACGGGCTAAACACAAGTGTCAGTGACCTGATACAAGGCCCAGGGCCTTGGAAGCTCCGGTCACACAGGTGTCAGCAAAAATCTATTTGCTGCAATGGCTTCAGAAAGGGCAGTTTTAAAATCACACAAATCTCGAAAAATAAAACCATTGGGAATGCTTAGAGCTGGGGTGTACAACTTTATATGTCTGTGGCATATAGATCCTCACAGCAGGACCCTTGTTTTCATTCTCAAGAGCTTCTACAGGCCAAGAACAACAAAACAAATCGGTGCCGGAACTGAACCAGCCTTGTAATCATTTTGCTCGCCTTAAAAAGGGCAATTTAACAAGTTTTGACACTTACCGGGTACCGACATGTTTGTAAACATTTTTTCCAGGCAAGAACCACCAGTTGTAGCCAGAAACCTGCGCTGCTGGGGCTTTGAGAGCATGATTTTGTCCAGCTGCAAGTCAATAAATCCACTTTCATCAACAGTTATAGCAAATTTACTGTGTTTGAAGCCTCGCAAGGCCTTGTCTAAGTGTAATTGGGTGTCCTGCAATGCAAACAAATCATTTTTAAGGCCTAACAGCAAGCCAAGAGCTGCAAAAAGTCTTTTAATGCATAAAAACGACGGCCCCCACTAGCGTTTTAAAAAATTCATTTAAAAACCGTCGGTTGGCGCGGTCATAGTGCAAGAGCCATCGTCATCACACAAAGATCGTATGCGCACATCGTACTTTAACCGAACGGAAGCAATCCATAATTAATTAAAAACGCAATTTAAACGCTTTTGCAAGATAATTTTTCAAGTTTTAGTATCATTGATACACGCTGCAACCATTTTCAAGCATATTTTATGCGAATTTGCCTTCGAATCGGTTTGACCGTTACCGTTAATTAGTCACAAAACGCTTGTATTTTTTGGTAATTTCGATTTATTTGATTGATTTAAAGCCGACTCACCGGACAAAAACGTCCTGATTAAAAAAAGGAAAACTGCACCCCCCGCCGATCACAAAAAACTTGTGGTCTCCAACTCGAGTGGGCGCCAAAACCAATCGCCGCTGCTATGGAGACGGCGTCCCTGCCTAATTGGGTTTTGGGGGGGTTTTTGGGGTAAGCGAGCTCTATCTTGGTGCGCTAAAGGTCCAGTCCTGCTCAGAGCACTTGTTGGCAGGCTCCAAACCAACAAAAGCACCCCGATCTTCCTCCCTGACGCAGATTTGAGCTGTTTTCAAAACAGCTCCTAAACTAATTTTCAGCCAAAGATATTTCCGGTTCAAAAGCACCCCCACTCTTAATTTTTCCTCCAATAGAACAACCAAAAAATTCTCTTTCCAACCATACCAATTTTCAGCACACAAGCAGTTGCCAATCGTGATTTATTGCACACCGAAACAGGGTAAATTTAAAGAAAACAAAATTAAAAACTATAGTTAATTTTAGCAAAAATTTTACAAAACATGAACTGATACAATGAAATCTATGTCAATCCACAGAATAAAGAACAATAAAGAAAAAAATCACCACCAAAATTGCCAAAAGAGGATTTGAAAAATGACACATTTTGACGAAGCTGTTTTAGTGTGCTCATGCAGCAAATCACTTAATTGCAATAGGATACACTTGAAATTAGAAATAAACAATTGTGTTCAGTCACCCAAGACCCTTTCCTGGTTGAAATGCCAGCCTTGCAGCCCGCAGCACACACAAATTGCAATACAGATGGCAAAAAGCCTAATCGAAAGCAAAAATGATTTCAATTGAGGTGCAAAGTGTTTTATTTGAATGAAAAATAGCCCTGGGGCCATTGAAAGCCGGTACTGATTGAACGGGGATTCACTTCAGCTTGGGCACAGGTCATTTTAAATCACAATTCAACCAAAACAACAAATGGCAATGCTTTGCAGCAAATGCTGTCGGTCAGCACATGTGCTGCTGCTTGCTGTAGTGTGGTGCCTTTAGGGACCCAAGAGCACCAGGAGAGGCCAATGTCAGCTGAGGAGCCAACCTTGAACATGCCAAGTGCTGTCTGCCAGTCCAGAAGGCCCAGAGTGAGGGAGAAAAACCTGCCTTGCAAGCATGTGACTTCAATTCGCCCTAATCGGCACCATAGATACGGACCTTTGCAGCGAGGTGTTTTACCACAACAGGCAGAAAAAGAGAGCCCAGACTGGTCACAGTTCCTGGACACAATAGGGTTGCATGTCACCAACTTGCTCGCTGCCCTGCTTTCCACTTTGCTCCAGTGCTTTCGCTCGTATACTGCATACTGACCTTCGGCAAGTAACCTGGCACAACAGAAAGGTTCACATTTAAATTCTGCACAGTTCAGTCAACTTTTAGTGGCTCACACTGAATGAAAACCAAGCACACTATTTATTTCTGCCATATGAACTGTTTCCAACTCTTTTATAAGCAACCTTTCGCTATGTGGTGGCTCGAAAATGAAAAGGATTTATGGTAATTTTTTTACATGCCTTTCTTACATGTCTCGGGTGGAAAACAATGATGTGGGACCCACAACAAGTGACACAGAAAACCAGCAAAGTGCGGGGAGGTTGAGCCTTAAATTGTGGTAACCAAAGCAGGTTTACTCAACTGCCAGACTGATCTGTCTTTTGTGAAACCTCCGCACAACAGCCCTGACAAAATGCTAACGGACATAGGCAAGCACGGCGAAAGCCTGTGTTGACAAATTTCAAAGTGTCTGCTGCCCAAAAGGTTACTTGTATACGGGCTAAACACAAGTGTCAGTGACCTGATACAAGGCCCAGGGCCTTGGAAGCTCCGGTCACACAGGTGTCAGCAAAAATCTATTTGCTGCAATGGCTTCAGAAAGGGCAGTTTTAAAATCACACAAATCTCGAAAAATAAAACCATTGGGAATGCTTAGAGCTGGGGTGTACAACTTTATATGTCTGTGGCATATAGATCCTCACAGCAGGACCCTTGTTTTCATTCTCAAGAGCTTCTACAGGCCAAGAACAACAAAACAAATCGGTGCCGGAACTGAACCAGCCTTGTAATCATTTTGCTCGCCTTAAAAAGGGCAATTTAACAAGTTTTGACACTTACCGGGTACCGACATGTTTGTAAACATTTTTTCCAGGCAAGAACCACCAGTTGTAGCCAGAAACCTGCGCTGCTGGGGCTTTGAGAGCATGATTTTGTCCAGCTGCAAGTCAATAAATCCACTTTCATCAACAGTTATAGCAAATTTACTGTGTTTGAAGCCTCGCAAGGCCTTGTCTAAGTGTAATTGGGTGTCCTGCAATGCAAACAAATCATTTTTAAGGCCTAACAGCAAGCCAAGAGCTGCAAAAAGTCTTTTAATGCATAAAAACGACGGCCCCCACTAGCGTTTTAAAAAATTCATTTAAAAACCGTCGGTTGGCGCGGTCATAGTGCAAGAGCCATCGTCATCACACAAAGATCGTATGCGCACATCGTACTTTAACCGAACGGAAGCAATCCATAATTAATTAAAAACGCAATTTAAACGCTTTTGCAAGATAATTTTTCAAGTTTTAGTATCATTGATACACGCTGCAACCATTTTCAAGCATATTTTATGCGAATTTGCCTTCGAATCGGTTTGACCGTTACCGTTAATTAGTCACAAAACGCTTGTATTTTTTGGTAATTTTCGATTTATTTGATTGATTTAAAGCCGACTCACCGGACAAAAACGTCCTGATTAAAAAAAGGAAAACTGCACCCCCCGCCGATCACAAAAAACTTGTGGTCTCCAACTCGAGTGGGCGCCAAAACCAATCGCCGCTGCTATGGAGACGGCGTCCCTGCCTAATTGGGTTTTGGGGGGGTTTTTGGGGTAAGCGAGCTCTATCTTGGTGCGCTAAAGGTCCAGTCCTGCTCAGAGCACTTGTTGGCAGGCTCCAAACCAACAAAAGCACCCCGATCTTCCTCCCTGACGCAGATTTGAGCTGTTTTCAAAACAGCTCCTAAACTAATTTTCAGCCAAAGATATTTCCGGTTCAAAAGCACCCCCACTCTTAATTTTTCCTCCAATAGAACAACCAAAAAATTCTCTTTCCAACCATACCAATTTTCAGCACACAAGCAGTTGCCAATCGTGATTTATTGCACACCGAAACAGGGTAAATTTAAAGAAAACAAAATTAAAAACTATAGTTAATTTTAGCAAAAATTTTACAAAACATGAACTGATACAATGAAATCTATGTCAATCCACAGAATAAAGAACAATAAAGAAAAAAATCACCACCAAAATTGCCAAAAGAGGATTTGAAAAATGACACATTTTGACGAAGCTGTTTTAGTGTGCTCATGCAGCAAATCACTTAATTGCAATAGGATACACTTGAAATTAGAAATAAACAATTGTGTTCAGTCACCCAAGACCCTTTCCTGGTTGAAATGCCAGCCTTGCAGCCCGCAGCACACACAAATTGCAATACAGATGGCAAAAAGCCTAATCGAAAGCAAAAATGATTTCAATTGAGGTGCAAAGTGTTTTATTTGAATGAAAAATAGCCCTGGGGCCATTGAAAGCCGGTACTGATTGAACGGGGATTCACTTCAGCTTGGGCACAGGTCATTTTAAATCACAATTCAACCAAAACAACAAATGGCAATGCTTTGCAGCAAATGCTGTCGGTCAGCACATGTGCTGCTGCTTGCTGTAGTGTGGTGCCTTTAGGGACCCAAGAGCACCAGGAGAGGCCAATGTCAGCTGAGGAGCCAACCTTGAACATGCCAAGTGCTGTCTGCCAGTCCAGAAGGCCCAGAGTGAGGAGAGAAAAACCTGCCTTGCAAGCATGTGACTTCAATTCGCCCTAATCGGCACCATAGATACGGACCTTTGCAGCGAGGTGTTTTACCACAACAGGCAGAAAAAGAGAGCCCAGACTGGTCACAGTTCCTGGACACAATAGGGTTGCATGTCACCAACTTGCTCGCTGCCCTGCTTTCCACTTTGCTCCAGTGCTTTCGCTCGTATACTGCATACTGACCTTCGGCAAGTAACCTGGCACAACAGAAAGGTTCACATTTAAATTCTGCACAGTTCAGTCAACTTTTAGTGGCTCACACTGAATGAAAACCAAGCACACTATTTATTTCTGCCATATGAACTGTTTCCAACTCTTTTATAAGCAACCTTTCGCTATGTGGTGGCTCGAAAATGAAAAGGATTTATGGTAATTTTTTTACATGCCTTTCTTACATGTCTCGGGTGGAAAACAATGATGTGGGACCCACAACAAGTGACACAGAAAACCAGCAAAGTGCGGGGAGGTTGAGCCTTAAATTGTGGTAACCAAAGCAGGTTTACTCAACTGCCAGACTGATCTGTCTTTTGTGAAACCTCCGCACAACAGCCCTGACAAAATGCTAACGGACATAGGCAAGCACGGCGAAAGCCTGTGTTGACAAATTTCAAAGTGTCTGCTGCCCAAAAGGTTACTTGTATACGGGCTAAACACAAGTGTCAGTGACCTGATACAAGGCCCAGGGCCTTGGAAGCTCCGGTCACACAGGTGTCAGCAAAAATCTATTTGCTGCAATGGCTTCAGAAAGGGCAGTTTTAAAATCACACAAATCTCGAAAAATAAAACCATTGGGAATGCTTAGAGCTGGGGTGTACAACTTTATATGTCTGTGGCATATAGATCCTCACAGCAGGACCCTTGTTTTCATTCTCAAGAGCTTCTACAGGCCAAGAACAACAAAACAAATCGGTGCCGGAACTGAACCAGCCTTGTAATCATTTTGCTCGCCTTAAAAAGGGCAATTTAACAAGTTTTGACACTTACCGGGTACCGACATGTTTGTAAACATTTTTTCCAGGCAAGAACCACCAGTTGTAGCCAGAAACCTGCGCTGCTGGGGCTTTGAGAGCATGATTTTGTCCAGCTGCAAGTCAATAAATCCACTTTCATCAACAGTTATAGCAAATTTACTGTGTTTGAAGCCTCGCAAGGCCTTGTCTAAGTGTAATTGGGTGTCCTGCAATGCAAACAAATCATTTTTAAGGCCTAACAGCAAGCCAAGAGCTGCAAAAAGTCTTTTAATGCATAAAAACGACGGCCCCCACTAGCGTTTTAAAAAATTCATTTAAAAACCGTCGGTTGGCGCGGTCATAGTGCAAGAGCCATCGTCATCACACAAAGATCGTATGCGCACATCGTACTTTAACCGAACGGAAGCAATCCATAATTAATTAAAAACGCAATTTAAACGCTTTTGCAAGATAATTTTTCAAGTTTTAGTATCATTGATACACGCTGCAACCATTTTCAAGCATATTTTATGCGAATTTGCCTTCGAATCGGTTTGACCGTTACCGTTAATTAGTCACAAAACGCTTGTATTTTTTGGTAATTTTCGATTTATTTGATTGATTTAAAGCCGACTCACCGGACAAAAACGTCCTGATTAAAAAAAGGAAAACTGCACCCCCCGCCGATCACAAAAAACTTGTGGTCTCCAACTCGAGTGGGCGCCAAAACCAATCGCCGCTGCTATGGAGACGGCGTCCCTGCCTAATTGGGTTTTGGGGGGGTTTTTGGGGTAAGCGAGCTCTATCTTGGTGCGCTAAAGGTCCAGTCCTGCTCAGAGCACTTGTTGGCAGGCTCCAAACCAACAAAAGCACCCCGATCTTCCTCCCTGACGCAGATTTGAGCTGTTTTCAAAACAGCTCCTAAACTAATTTTCAGCCAAAGATATTTCCGGTTCAAAAGCACCCCCACTCTTAATTTTTCCTCCAATAGAACAACCAAAAAATTCTCTTTCCAACCATACCAATTTTCAGCACACAAGCAGTTGCCAATCGTGATTTATTGCACACCGAAACAGGGTAAATTTAAAGAAAACAAAATTAAAAACTATAGTTAATTTTAGCAAAAATTTTACAAAACATGAACTGATACAATGAAATCTATGTCAATCCACAGAATAAAGAACAATAAAGAAAAAAATCACCACCAAAATTGCCAAAAGAGGATTTGAAAAATGACACATTTTGACGAAGCTGTTTTAGTGTGCTCATGCAGCAAATCACTTAATTGCAATAGGATACACTTGAAATTAGAAATAAACAATTGTGTTCAGTCACCCAAGACCCTTTCCTGGTTGAAATGCCAGCCTTGCAGCCCGCAGCACACACAAATTGCAATACAGATGGCAAAAAGCCTAATCGAAAGCAAAAATGATTTCAATTGAGGTGCAAAGTGTTTTATTTGAATGAAAAATAGCCCTGGGGCCATTGAAAGCCGGTACTGATTGAACGGGGATTCACTTCAGCTTGGGCACAGGTCATTTTAAATCACAATTCAACCAAAACAACAAATGGCAATGCTTTGCAGCAAATGCTGTCGGTCAGCACATGTGCTGCTGCTTGCTGTAGTGTGGTGCCTTTAGGGACCCAAGAGCACCAGGAGAGGCCAATGTCAGCTGAGGAGCCAACCTTGAACATGCCAAGTGCTGTCTGCCAGTCCAGAAGGCCCAGAGTGAGGGAGAAAAACCTGCCTTGCAAGCATGTGACTTCAATTCGCCCTAATCGGCACCATAGATACGGACCTTTGCAGCGAGGTGTTTTACCACAACAGGCAGAAAAAGAGAGCCCAGACTGGTCACAGTTCCTGGACACAATAGGGTTGCATGTCACCAACTTGCTCGCTGCCCTGCTTTCCACTTTGCTCCAGTGCTTTCGCTCGTATACTGCATACTGACCTTCGGCAAGTAACCTGGCACAACAGAAAGGTTCACATTTAAATTCTGCACAGTTCAGTCAACTTTTAGTGGCTCACACTGAATGAAAACCAAGCACACTATTTATTTCTGCCATATGAACTGTTTCCAACTCTTTTATAAGCAACCTTTCGCTATGTGGTGGCTCGAAAATGAAAAGGATTTATGGTAATTTTTTTACATGCCTTTCTTACATGTCTCGGGTGGAAAACAATGATGTGGGACCCACAACAAGTGACACAGAAAACCAGCAAAGTGCGGGGAGGTTGAGCCTTAAATTGTGGTAACCAAAGCAGGTTTACTCAACTGCCAGACTGATCTGTCTTTTGTGAAACCTCCGCACAACAGCCCTGACAAAATGCTAACGGACATAGGCAAGCACGGCGAAAGCCTGTGTTGACAAATTTCAAAGTGTCTGCTGCCCAAAAGGTTACTTGTATACGGGCTAAACACAAGTGTCAGTGACCTGATACAAGGCCCAGGGCCTTGGAAGCTCCGGTCACACAGGTGTCAGCAAAAATCTATTTGCTGCAATGGCTTCAGAAAGGGCAGTTTTAAAATCACACAAATCTCGAAAAATAAAACCATTGGGAATGCTTAGAGCTGGGGTGTACAACTTTATATGTCTGTGGCATATAGATCCTCACAGCAGGACCCTTGTTTTCATTCTCAAGAGCTTCTACAGGCCAAGAACAACAAAACAAATCGGTGCCGGAACTGAACCAGCCTTGTAATCATTTTGCTCGCCTTAAAAAGGGCAATTTAACAAGTTTTGACACTTACCGGGTACCGACATGTTTGTAAACATTTTTTCCAGGCAAGAACCACCAGTTGTAGCCAGAAACCTGCGCTGCTGGGGCTTTGAGAGCATGATTTTGTCCAGCTGCAAGTCAATAAATCCACTTTCATCAACAGTTATAGCAAATTTACTGTGTTTGAAGCCTCGCAAGGCCTTGTCTAAGTGTAATTGGGTGTCCTGCAATGCAAACAAATCATTTTTAAGGCCTAACAGCAAGCCAAGAGCTGCAAAAAGTCTTTTAATGCATAAAAACGACGGCCCCCACTAGCGTTTTAAAAAATTCATTTAAAAACCGTCGGTTGGCGCGGTCATAGTGCAAGAGCCATCGTCATCACACAAAGATCGTATGCGCACATCGTACTTTAACCGAACGGAAGCAATCCATAATTAATTAAAAACGCAATTTAAACGCTTTTGCAAGATAATTTTTCAAGTTTTAGTATCATTGATACACGCTGCAACCATTTTCAAGCATATTTTATGCGAATTTGCCTTCGAATCGGTTTGACCGTTACCGTTAATTAGTCACAAAACGCTTGTATTTTTTGGTAATTTTCGATTTATTTGATTGATTTAAAGCCGACTCACCGGACAAAAACGTCCTGATTAAAAAAAGGAAAACTGCACCCCCCGCCGATCACAAAAAACTTGTGGTCTCCAACTCGAGTGGGCGCCAAAACCAATCGCCGCTGCTATGGAGACGGCGTCCCTGCCTAATTGGGTTTTGGGGGGTTTTTGGGGTAAGCGAGCTCTATCTTGGTGCGCTAAAGGTCCAGTCCTGCTCAGAGCACTTGTTGGCAGGCTCCAAACCAACAAAAGCACCCCGATCTTCCTCCCTGACGCAGATTTGAGCTGTTTTCAAAACAGCTCCTAAACTAATTTTCAGCCAAAGATATTTCCGGTTCAAAAGCACCCCCACTCTTAATTTTTCCTCCAATAGAACAACCAAAAAATTCTCTTTCCAACCATACCAATTTTCAGCACACAAGCAGTTGCCAATCGTGATTTATTGCACACCGAAACAGGGTAAATTTAAAGAAAACAAAATTAAAAACTATAGTTAATTTTAGCAAAAATTTTACAAAACATGAACTGATACAATGAAATCTATGTCAATCCACAGAATAAAGAACAATAAAGAAAAAAATCACCACCAAAATTGCCAAAAGAGGATTTGAAAAATGACACATTTTGACGAAGCTGTTTTAGTGTGCTCATGCAGCAAATCACTTAATTGCAATAGGATACACTTGAAATTAGAAATAAACAATTGTGTTCAGTCACCCAAGACCCTTTCCTGGTTGAAATGCCAGCCTTGCAGCCCGCAGCACACACAAATTGCAATACAGATGGCAAAAAGCCTAATCGAAAGCAAAAATGATTTCAATTGAGGTGCAAAGTGTTTTATTTGAATGAAAAATAGCCCTGGGGCCATTGAAAGCCGGTACTGATTGAACGGGGATTCACTTCAGCTTGGGCACAGGTCATTTTAAATCACAATTCAACCAAAACAACAAATGGCAATGCTTTGCAGCAAATGCTGTCGGTCAGCACATGTGCTGCTGCTTGCTGTAGTGTGGTGCCTTTAGGGACCCAAGAGCACCAGGAGAGGCCAATGTCAGCTGAGGAGCCAACCTTGAACATGCCAAGTGCTGTCTGCCAGTCCAGAAGGCCCAGAGTGAGGGAGAAAAACCTGCCTTGCAAGCATGTGACTTCAATTCGCCCTAATCGGCACCATAGATACGGACCTTTGCAGCGAGGTGTTTTACCACAACAGGCAGAAAAAGAGAGCCCAGACTGGTCACAGTTCCTGGACACAATAGGGTTGCATGTCACCAACTTGCTCGCTGCCCTGCTTTCCACTTTGCTCCAGTGCTTTCGCTCGTATACTGCATACTGACCTTCGGCAAGTAACCTGGCACAACAGAAAGGTTCACATTTAAATTCTGCACAGTTCAGTCAACTTTTAGTGGCTCACACTGAATGAAAACCAAGCACACTATTTATTTCTGCCATATGAACTGTTTCCAACTCTTTTATAAGCAACCTTTCGCTATGTGGTGGCTCGAAAATGAAAAGGATTTATGGTAATTTTTTTACATGCCTTTCTTACATGTCTCGGGTGGAAAACAATGATGTGGGACCCACAACAAGTGACACAGAAAACCAGCAAAGTGCGGGGAGGTTGAGCCTTAAATTGTGGTAACCAAAGCAGGTTTACTCAACTGCCAGACTGATCTGTCTTTTGTGAAACCTCCGCACAACAGCCCTGACAAAATGCTAACGGACATAGGCAAGCACGGCGAAAGCCTGTGTTGACAAATTTCAAAGTGTCTGCTGCCCAAAAGGTTACTTGTATACGGGCTAAACACAAGTGTCAGTGACCTGATACAAGGCCCAGGGCCTTGGAAGCTCCGGTCACACAGGTGTCAGCAAAAATCTATTTGCTGCAATGGCTTCAGAAAGGGCAGTTTTAAAATCACACAAATCTCGAAAAATAAAACCATTGGGAATGCTTAGAGCTGGGGTGTACAACTTTATATGTCTGTGGCATATAGATCCTCACAGCAGGACCCTTGTTTTCATTCTCAAGAGCTTCTACAGGCCAAGAACAACAAAACAAATCGGTGCCGGAACTGAACCAGCCTTGTAATCATTTTGCTCGCCTTAAAAAGGGCAATTTAACAAGTTTTGACACTTACCGGGTACCGACATGTTTGTAAACATTTTTTCCAGGCAAGAACCACCAGTTGTAGCCAGAAACCTGCGCTGCTGGGGCTTTGAGAGCATGATTTTGTCCAGCTGCAAGTCAATAAATCCACTTTCATCAACAGTTATAGCAAATTTACTGTGTTTGAAGCCTCGCAAGGCCTTGTCTAAGTGTAATTGGGTGTCCTGCAATGCAAACAAATCATTTTTAAGGCCTAACAGCAAGCCAAGAGCTGCAAAAAGTCTTTTAATGCATAAAAACGACGGCCCCCACTAGCGTTTTAAAAAATTCATTTAAAAACCGTCGGTTGGCGCGGTCATAGTGCAAGAGCCATCGTCATCACACAAAGATCGTATGCGCACATCGTACTTTAACCGAACGGAAGCAATCCATAATTAATTAAAAACGCAATTTAAACGCTTTTGCAAGATAATTTTTCAAGTTTTAGTATCATTGATACACGCTGCAACCATTTTCAAGCATATTTTATGCGAATTTGCCTTCGAATCGGTTTGACCGTTACCGTTAATTAGTCACAAAACGCTTGTATTTTTTGGTAATTTTCGATTTATTTGATTGATTTAAAGCCGACTCACCGGACAAAAACGTCCTGATTAAAAAAAGGAAAACTGCACCCCCCGCCGATCACAAAAAACTTGTGGTCTCCAACTCGAGTGGGCGCCAAAACCAATCGCCGCTGCTATGGAGACGGCGTCCCTGCCTAATTGGGTTTTGGGGGGGTTTTTGGGGTAAGCGAGCTCTATCTTGGTGCGCTAAAGGTCCAGTCCTGCTCAGAGCACTTGTTGGCAGGCTCCAAACCAACAAAAGCACCCCGATCTTCCTCCCTGACGCAGATTTGAGCTGTTTTCAAAACAGCTCCTAAACTAATTTTCAGCCAAAGATATTTCCGGTTCAAAAGCACCCCCACTCTTAATTTTTCCTCCAATAGAACAACCAAAAAATTCTCTTTCCAACCATACCAATTTTCAGCACACAAGCAGTTGCCAATCGTGATTTATTGCACACCGAAACAGGGTAAATTTAAAGAAAACAAAATTAAAAACTATAGTTAATTTTAGCAAAAATTTTACAAAACATGAACTGATACAATGAAATCTATGTCAATCCACAGAATAAAGAACAATAAAGAAAAAAATCACCACCAAAATTGCCAAAAGAGGATTTGAAAAATGACACATTTTGACGAAGCTGTTTTAGTGTGCTCATGCAGCAAATCACTTAATTGCAATAGGATACACTTGAAATTAGAAATAAACAATTGTGTTCAGTCACCCAAGACCCTTTCCTGGTTGAAATGCCAGCCTTGCAGCCCGCAGCACACACAAATTGCAATACAGATGGCAAAAAGCCTAATCGAAAGCAAAAATGATTTCAATTGAGGTGCAAAGTGTTTTATTTGAATGAAAAATAGCCCTGGGGCCATTGAAAGCCGGTACTGATTGAACGGGGATTCACTTCAGCTTGGGCACAGGTCATTTTAAATCACAATTCAACCAAAACAACAAATGGCAATGCTTTGCAGCAAATGCTGTCGGTCAGCACATGTGCTGCTGCTTGCTGTAGTGTGGTGCCTTTAGGGACCCAAGAGCACCAGGAGAGGCCAATGTCAGCTGAGGAGCCAACCTTGAACATGCCAAGTGCTGTCTGCCAGTCCAGAAGGCCCAGAGTGAGGGAGAAAAACCTGCCTTGCAAGCATGTGACTTCAATTCGCCCTAATCGGCACCATAGATACGGACCTTTGCAGCGAGGTGTTTTACCACAACAGGCAGAAAAAGAGAGCCCAGACTGGTCACAGTTCCTGGACACAATAGGGTTGCATGTCACCAACTTGCTCGCTGCCCTGCTTTCCACTTTGCTCCAGTGCTTTCGCTCGTATACTGCATACTGACCTTCGGCAAGTAACCTGGCACAACAGAAAGGTTCACATTTAAATTCTGCACAGTTCAGTCAACTTTTAGTGGCTCACACTGAATGAAAACCAAGCACACTATTTATTTCTGCCATATGAACTGTTTCCAACTCTTTTATAAGCAACCTTTCGCTATGTGGTGGCTCGAAAATGAAAAGGATTTATGGTAATTTTTTTACATGCCTTTCTTACATGTCTCGGGTGGAAAACAATGATGTGGGACCCACAACAAGTGACACAGAAAACCAGCAAAGTGCGGGGAGGTTGAGCCTTAAATTGTGGTAACCAAAGCAGGTTTACTCAACTGCCAGACTGATCTGTCTTTTGTGAAACCTCCGCACAACAGCCCTGACAAAATGCTAACGGACATAGGCAAGCACGGCGAAAGCCTGTGTTGACAAATTTCAAAGTGTCTGCTGCCCAAAAGGTTACTTGTATACGGGCTAAACACAAGTGTCAGTGACCTGATACAAGGCCCAGGGCCTTGGAAGCTCCGGTCACACAGGTGTCAGCAAAAATCTATTTGCTGCAATGGCTTCAGAAAGGGCAGTTTTAAAATCACACAAATCTCGAAAAATAAAACCATTGGGAATGCTTAGAGCTGGGGTGTACAACTTTATATGTCTGTGGCATATAGATCCTCACAGCAGGACCCTTGTTTTCATTCTCAAGAGCTTCTACAGGCCAAGAACAACAAAACAAATCGGTGCCGGAACTGAACCAGCCTTGTAATCATTTTGCTCGCCTTAAAAAGGGCAATTTAACAAGTTTTGACACTTACCGGGTACCGACATGTTTGTAAACATTTTTTCCAGGCAAGAACCACCAGTTGTAGCCAGAAACCTGCGCTGCTGGGGCTTTGAGAGCATGATTTTGTCCAGCTGCAAGTCAATAAATCCACTTTCATCAACAGTTATAGCAAATTTACTGTGTTTGAAGCCTCGCAAGGCCTTGTCTAAGTGTAATTGGGTGTCCTGCAATGCAAACAAATCATTTTTAAGGCCTAACAGCAAGCCAAGAGCTGCAAAAAGTCTTTTAATGCATAAAAACGACGGCCCCCACTAGCGTTTTAAAAAATTCATTTAAAAACCGTCGGTTGGCGCGGTCATAGTGCAAGAGCCATCGTCATCACACAAAGATCGTATGCGCACATCGTACTTTAACCGAACGGAAGCAATCCATAATTAATTAAAAACGCAATTTAAACGCTTTTGCAAGATAATTTTTCAAGTTTTAG
>NW_027648974.1:0-20776 GCF_965637545.1 Phallusia mammillata
AAACATGGCTTGCGAAATATTGTGTCGACGTTTTTTCCTCGCATTAATTGCCTGATGGAAGTAATCAGTTACAGCAGGGTTATTCAACGGGGGCGATTTCGTCTTCCGAGGGGGCGATGGTGACAATTTTGGAAGTTGGGGGGCGATTTGACTTCAAAAGGGGGCGATTTCAACATTACTGATTGTATAAATATGTACCATAACTGTGAGACTCAGCTAACTTTGACTTACAAGCAGATATAATTCGTCTTGCAAACAAACACCAGGGACAATGGACACATCAAATTAAACATGCTGCTATTTGAATACATTGTGATCTCGAAACCAAGGTTAGGCATTTAATCAGCCACAGGGGACACTTTATTGTGGCTATGTATGGTGACAGGCCATACTTTTACAACGGTATCAAACTTTACCTCAAACTTTTTTCGCTTATACACTACCTATGGGCCTAAAAGCGCTTCCCAAACCGCGAAGTATTTGCATCATTTAGGATTCACCTCTGCCGAGTAATACCCTATTGTTTTCAACAAAAGAAAGCGATTGTTTGCGCACAATCGTAATATTGTTTTGTCTATGATTTAACAAATTGTTCTCAGATGCGTTTGAATTGCGTGAAATGGACCTTGCGTGTTGCAATTAAATTAGGTGTTGACTGAAGCTTTCGTTGTGCTAGATTTAACCGCCCACATCTGCTCAAAAGGCAGAAATTTTATACAAATAACAATCTCATAGGGTGGCGATTAGGAGCCAGTGCCTAGAAAGGGGGCGATTGAGCTAAAAAGGTTGAAGACCCCTGAGTTACAGATTGGGCATTAGTGCGCTGACTGCTGAGCTATTCGTAGTACTACATTTTGATAAGGTTTGGAATCGTTGCATTATGTCCTGTGACCAGCCGACAACGAAAGAACGCAACAAATTTATCTAAAGGGCAAGTTAGTAAAAATACTAACAGCTGCCTAAGCTAATAAATGCTGATATTCGTGTTTTCTGACAACAGCTTGCATAGAAATATCACCGGTTTTCTTTTCGAATTAAAGTCTTTGTCAAGACAGCAACATTACGTTGCACAACAGGTCGAACCGTCAACGCAAACACAAGCGTTTATCAACGAAACAATAGACGGCATTTAACGACAGGAACTATTCATCGCATTGTCTATTGTATATCTGTGACATTTTCGGGGCCCTGAATTAATAGCAACAGCTAGAGTCGGCAAACGATTTGGAATAAGGTTTACAATGCAGTCTTATATACTTTAAACAAATATGTCAAACAGTTTCGGAGATAAATTAACGTTTTGGCATTTAGTTTTAATATCATTAGACCAGGGGTGCACAACCTTTTCGCTACGACGGCCACATCGCAGATCCTTATTTCAACGGCCGCCAATTTACCTGCTTGTTTTTATTCCAAAATTTCTGATTTAAAGAGATAAGTTTAAATCATATATATACCCTGTAATAGGGCTTAAAAAGCCCAGATCAATTTCTAACTTGATGCACAGATTGAGCTGCACAGTGTGAAGATCAGTCTTAACTGTTTATGACGTCATAATCTATATTGTGACGCAGTGACGCCTGTTTCATCGCATTGTTTGCATACAACGGCGTACAAAAAACTAAAGCATATGTCTACTAGGCTGGTAATGCTCATTCCAGTCCCACAAAATCTATTTAGAGAAGTTGAAAAATCAAAATATTTAGCAAACGAGTTTTATATACGTCACGGCCGCCATTATACATAGTTTGATAAACATTTTCACGGCCGCAAGTTGTGCAGCCCCGCATTAGACGGAAACAGAATAAATGGCAATTCGATGACAAAGGTCATAGGACGTTAATAAACTAAACACTGGAAATGTATGTTAAACCAGTTGTTCCTATCGTTAGGTTTAGAACAACAACATCAAACTTTTAAAAGGCGTTTGGAATTCAAGATTCGGCACCGAAACAGTTGTGTTGAACAAACGATTACAACACATGTTGATAAATATTGCGCCTCATTTATCACGGTTTTATTGTGCTGGCTTACAGGGATTGTAGTTATTTGATGATTGCAGCTTGAAGGCTCGCTTTGCTACCACTAACCCAACAATGTCTAATTACCAACCATGAAAAGGCCAGGGTTAAATATATGCCCCCTTACAACTTGAGAAAAATCAAAATATTTATAATACCTCTAGTTGGTCTGACGCAGATCGGACATGCATATCAGGACATATTTTGAAC
The DNA here is from genome assembly GCF_965637545.1 of Phallusia mammillata. Classification (NCBI taxonomy): domain Eukaryota; kingdom Metazoa; phylum Chordata; class Ascidiacea; order Phlebobranchia; family Ascidiidae; genus Phallusia; species Phallusia mammillata. The sequence continues at coordinate 2,232 of NW_027648974.1, forward strand.
GGTAGCACATTTACATATAATGCCAATACGTTAAAATTATCGCACCATTTGTATTGCAGTATTTCGAAACCCAGGACACGGGTACGAATCTCGATCAGGGATTTTCATGTCTGTAAAAGGATCAGCCGCGCCGGACCGTTCGGCCACGTTCCTGCCCAAATCGTCAATTTTATATGTTCCTCCACACGTTATAGCTTTATGTCCCCCACAAGCGGAATTACAACCAGACCGTATATTCGAGGTATTCGGAACTGTCAAATTAGTAAATACCATGCTGCACATACATATTTTCCCGAGCTGGATAGCAGCAAACATGCGATTGCTAGTAAAAATATGTTGATCTTCATTATACGTAGGTTTAGCTTTATAGCTTTGCCCTATGGTCTGTAGAGTTTGACCCATATACTGACATAAACATTTTTTTCTAAATAAAAGTAACGTTAAGCAAATCACCAGTTCTTTTTCTGTAGTTTACGGCTATTGGCTACACACTGCCATAGTTCAGTTTAGTTATTCTGAACCTCTTTTATTGTCGGGGACAAAAGGAAATATTTTCAAAGGAAGGGGCCGCAAAAAACGAATTATGAAAATGCAGGATAACAGCTAACAACATAACTTTGAATAGCTGCAAAAAGCTCACTTATTCTGATTGATAACACACAATACCACCAAAAATTATTTGTACGTAATTATTATCGGTAATAAATTGAATGGGTTGAATAATGTTGAAATATGCAGTATTAAAAACTTTTAAAAATAGCAAATTTGGAAACTTGGCAGCTTTTATGGTAATAATAATCTTTAGTGATTTTCTGAGGCCTGGTGAGCCGCAAAATAGGTAGTTGGGAGTTGCATTCGACCATGGGAGCCTCGGTTGAAAATCACTGGTTAGTTTTACAAATGTAAGTCAGTTTTGTGCTGCGGAATATGCAGACAACAAAATGGTAATATATTTTTTACAACACATTGTAGGCCCGCAAAGTGGGCATTGTCAACAAACACTTACTTGGTCTGAAAAAACGAAACACACCAGTTAACTGTCATGAAGTTGTAATTAACTGTTTACATTGGTTTAGTTCAGTGGTTCTTAACCTTTTTGGTGTGGTTTCCCACTAACGTCAATCACCAACTTCGAATTTCCCCCCTTTTTTTAAATCATGTTTTGTGCCCTACGTTAACAAAAAAATATTTTTTAAATAAAATAATTTTGTGGAGCGATTTGGTCTGGAACTCCAAAGGTATACTGCAATCTTTTTGAGTTTAAATAGTGCTTCTGTGAGAGATTAAATTATTTGGAATACTGAAGAGTGTGCTCTGCTTGCATTATTAATTTATTGCATCACAATCAACAAAGGAAAGGCTTTTATTCGCGCACAATAGCAAAGTCATTGATGGTTTTAGTCTTGTCTGTGATGTAACACCCGTCCATTGGATTTGTATGTGTCTTGTAAACCTTAGTAAAATTAATCATACATGTTGTTGCAGAAAATTTTTAGTAAAGTAACTTTCAATGGTTAATTCAAAGCCGGATTCGACCCTCGAGCGCGAGTTTGCTCTTTTCAAGCTTACATAATTTCCCTCCGAAAACATGAAATTTCCCACTAGTGGGAAATTTCCCACCGGATAAGAACCACTGGTTTAGTTAGAACGTGGCACATCAAAGCATCAATGAAGTGTGCCTAAAATAAAAGACCTTTAACATTCCAGAAACACATTTGTGAAAATGGGTTGGACGGACTGGAGAAGTGCGCGGTAAAAATACAAAACCTAAGTACAGTGTTAGATTTAGATAATATTCATTCTATATTCCGTATTTACTCGATTGTAAGCCGCGGCTTATATTGTTTGTTTTTTTACCTGCCGTTTGTGCGGCTTATAATCGAGGGCGGCTTACAATTGAGGGCGGCTTACAATCGAGGGCGGCGTAGGGGAGAGTGGGGTGGGTTGTTACAAAATTTGTTTCGCTGCAATTTTGGGGTTGAATTATTATTCAGATCATCCTGATTTTTTGTATGGAGTTTGATATGCCCCCAAGTCTAGTAAACATGTTACCAACAAAATAAATTGGTACTTGTAAAAAAAAATATTTCATGTTTTCTGGTTGATGCTCTGTTGTAACAACTCACCCCATGGTGGGGGTGAGTTGTTACAGTACTTTAGGGAGGTTTCCACATCCACAAATGTGACAATTTTTATTTCTTTTATTGTGTGTTTTGTAACATAAATATAATAAAACCACTTTTACTCATCTTAACTATTTATTTTGAGTTATAATCAATTTATACAATTTTGTTCATCACGATTCAGAAATTCCAATCCAAATTTGCTAAATTGGTGACATCTTTGTTTCTAAAGTGAACAAAACAGTTGTTTAGAGTCCAAAAGTAAACTTTTTGGAATGGTAGCAATATCAAGTATTTTGTTTTGCACCAACATTTAAGTTTATTTCATAAAATAGAAGTCACATCACAAGCTTGCATGTACAGTGTGAGTATTGTAATATCAAGTATCATTGTATGTCACAAATCATGTTGTTTATTAAAATAACAAAACAGATCAAAGGGTTTATAGAACGAACACAACACAGTTTACAATCAAATTCATTTTTAAAGTACTTTATGTCAATGAATTCACAAACTTCAACTTTTGACATAACTTTAACCATGGAATGAATGACATCCTATATTCCTTACAGTTTCTTGTCCTCGATATAGTAGTAAGTTTTCAAACTTGGTCCAAAACCTGGATTTTACACACATAATTAACTTTTTAGAAAGTAAAGAGCTTGCAATAACAACATATTGTCACCAAACAACATTTTAAGCACATTATTTATTTACAAAAGTTAAGTATTACCTTTCTCAGGCCCATATGTTAATCATTGTTCCAGATGTGGGACACCTTGTAACAACTCACCCCACCAGCATGGTGCAACTTAAACCAATCTGAACTTAAAATTAACTAAAGTTTGCAACTTTATTCTTTTACAAGTTACTAACATATCACTATCACTTGACAAAAAAACTTGCATGATAGAATTTTTTAAATTGTGTGCTTTAGGAGAGTCGATTTAGCTTAAGTCCAAAAATTTACTTTAGACACCTCAAAATAGCAAAATTTGAGAAGTCAGCGAATACCCGCACAAATTTAACCAAATTTTGTCGCGCTGGCCGTCCCGGATGTACCAATCGACATGCGTAATTCCAGCGGTTTCATGAAAACATTGCCGAAGTTATTCGCGTTGTAACAACCCGCCCCTGTAACAACTTACCCCACTCTCCCCTACATTTTAATTTTATACACAAATTATTTCTACACTCCAACATTTTAACTTATTTGGGGTTCAAATCATGTATGCATGTACAGATTATACGTCGATATACGTTCTGTTGGGCACAGTTATCAACGTAACTAACAGATTACTATTTAACAAAAGAAAGACGTATTAAGAAACAATAGTATCAAAAAATCCAGAATTTCGTCTATAAATGATTTTCGTAGTGAAACTAGCAGTCTAAAAAAAAACGTTTTAGTTTTTAAAGCCGGTTATATTTCATCTATGTTAGCAGAAGTCAATTCATAATTAAACTGTTGTTTTTCTCAGATAAAAAGCACGTTCGGCTGAATGACGAAGAACAAATATCTGACACAGCATCCAACAAAAGTTATATATAACCGTTCATGATGAAAATCACCAAGCAGTAATGCAAGGAAGAAAAATTGAACCAAATTTTGACACGCCATGTAAATTTGATACCATTGACAAGCATTTGAATGATATTCGCAAAAAGTGCGATAACTACATGTCTTCTCTGCATGCTTTTGCTGCAATCGATGACGAAATGTTGCTTAGAACAGTTGGTATAAAGAAAGAAAAAGGAAATTACCACCACGTGCATGGTACGTTGGCAAAGTTTTTTGCTGGTTCGCGCCCTGCGTACGCATATCCACTGTTTAAAACGCACAAACTTGCACCTGAAACCATCAAAGCAACAAACATTACGGACATTCCAGTTAGGTTATTGCAGTCGGCTGGCAACATTGCCACATCAAGAGTTACGGCATTTCTGGAACATCTACTTAAACCAATAAGCGTCAGGTACTGTCAATCTGGGGTGAATGAATACTGCAGAGACAGTAAAGAATACTTGTTACAGCTTGAGGAATGGAAAAACAATCACCAACGCAAGGTAGGCAAGACTTTGTATCTTGTGGCGGCAGACGTGACGAGTCTTTACCCTAATCTTAACCGCAATCTGGTCGAAAAGGCGTTATGTCACGCCCTGGAAAATGAGTCTAGCTTTAATGCCGCAATCCGCAGAACTTTGGTTAGCCTAATCTCTTTTACGTTACAAAGTGTAGTAACACAGTACCAGCAAAGTTTTTACTCACAAGACAAGGGTATCGTCACTGGTGATAACCATTCGGTGTCCTTATTTGGGGTTCAAATCATGTATGCATGTACAGATTATACGTCGATATACGTTCTGTTGGGCACAGTTATCAACGTAACTAACAGATTACTATTTAACAAAAGAAAGACGTATTAAGAAACAATAGTATCAAAAAATCCAGAATTTCGTCTATAAATGATTTTCGTAGTGAAACTAGCAGTCTAAAAAAAAACGTTTTAGTTTTTAAAGCCGGTTATATTTCATCTATGTTAGCAGAAGTCAATTCATAATTAAACTGTTGTTTTTCTCAGATAAAAAGCACGTTCGGCTGAATGACGAAGAACAAATATCTGACACAGCATCCAACAAAAGTTATATATAACCGTTCATGATGAAAATCACCAAGCAGTAATGCAAGGAAGAAAAATTGAACCAAATTTTGACACGCCATGTAAATTTGATACCATTGACAAGCATTTGAATGATATTCGCAAAAAGTGCGATAACTACATGTCTTCTCTGCATGCTTTTGCTGCAATCGATGACGAAATGTTGCTTAGAACAGTTGGTATAAAGAAAGAAAAAGGAAATTACCACCACGTGCATGGTACGTTGGCAAAGTTTTTTGCTGGTTCGCGCCCTGCGTACGCATATCCACTGTTTAAAACGCACAAACTTGCACCTGAAACCATCAAAGCAACAAACATTACGGACATTCCAGTTAGGTTATTGCAGTCGGCTGGCAACATTGCCACATCAAGAGTTACGGCATTTCTGGAACATCTACTTAAACCAATAAGCGTCAGGTACTGTCAATCTGGGGTGAATGAATACTGCAGAGACAGTAAAGAATACTTGTTACAGCTTGAGGAATGGAAAAACAATCACCAACGCAAGGTAGGCAAGACTTTGTATCTTGTGGCGGCAGACGTGACGAGTCTTTACCCTAATCTTAACCGCAATCTGGTCGAAAAGGCGTTATGTCACGCCCTGGAAAATGAGTCTAGCTTTAATGCCGCAATCCGCAGAACTTTGGTTAGCCTAATCTCTTTTACGTTACAAAGTGTAGTAACACAGTACCAGCAAAGTTTTTACTCACAAGACAAGGGTATCGTCACTGGTGATAACCATTCGGTGTCCATCGCCAATATTGCAGTTCATTTTATTGTCAAAGACCAAGAACGGTTGCTGCTGACACGAACTGGCCTTTTTAAACGTTTCATTGACGATATTATTTGGATATCTTTCGGCGAGAGAAACACAAATTGTGTGAAATCGCATCTTTTAAAATCTTTCGGCTCAAGAAATCTGGCACTAACCTTCCGATGTTTAAACACCACCTGCGTAGGTGAAAAACTAGAATTCTTAGATGTTTCTCATGTTGCTTGTAGCGAAAGTCCAGGCTTCTTTACTACAGATCATCAAAAGCCAACCGCTACAAACCGGCTTTATCTCAACGGTTTATCGCACCACCCGCCACATGTTTTCAAATCAATTGTGGTTTCTGAAGCTACTCGAATGAGGAGATTAAACGAACGTGCTTCAGACTACACCAGTAGCCTTGTAAGATTACGCCAAAAGTGCCGAAAATCAGATTTTTCTGACACGATGACAACCGACGTCATCAACCTCGCTGCGAAATGGGATCAACGTGTTCCAAGACAGACTCCCTCTATAAAGACCGCACAAACGGTGGTTTGGGCAACAGGTTTTCCCAACCTGGTTAAAGCAAATCAGGGTCTAAAGCCTAATGCCAAAGTAGTTTACAAACGACCCTTAACTCTTGGTGGCATGTTAACAACCCACCGGAAAATCGCCCTGGCGCTAACTACCACAGAAAATGGAACATCAAAACCGTGCGGAGGTTGCGCTTTATGTGGTTGCTTCAAAAATCATAAATCGATGGTGTTTCCCACTACCACGTTTAAGACAAACAAACGAGTTTTCAAACTTCGGCAAAACCTAACGTGCAAAAATTATGGAGTTTATGTTGCAACATGCTCAACTTGTCAAGAAAACTATGTTGGACAAACGAAAAACAAGTTTTCAACCAGATGGAACGCGCACAGAGCCATATGGAAAGCATGTGATCTTTCCAGTGCAAAAGAACAGGCGGCAATGCTTCACCATTATCACCAACTTCACCCGACGCTTCTAGACAAAAGACCAGGCATCGAACAATGCTTTCGCGTCACATTTTTAGAACAACCTGCCATGTGCATGTTGGACGTATGTGAAGATAAGTGGTATGGTAAAATCAAAGCCACTATAAACGTCGCAAAAATGATCCTACCACAGGTTAGATAACAACTCTGCATGGTTGCTTGCGGAAGGCACTTTTTTCGGTCACGCGTTTGTCTTATCGCCTTTTCCACCACGTCGCTTTTTTGTTCTTCGTGTCGTTATGTTGTATCCGTTTTAACGTTTGATTTAGCTGTCGAGTAGTGTGTTGTCTTTGTAGCAGTCTTTTTTATTATTTTTACATCTTTTATTGCCTAAATAACTTTATTTTATTTCTTGCTTAGAACTGAGGATGTCATTATATCGGCGAAATCGATATTATTTGTTTACAATACATTGCAACAAGAAAAAAACAGATTGATTTAGGTGTACTGAAAGCTTCAGTTACTAAGTGATGATTATCCGTAACTTGAATCATCTGTATTGAGCGCACGTTGGTTCAGGACGATTTCTGTAAAAGCACAGCCATGTAAATAGTTGTTTTTGTTTCACATTCAATAAGTTCCTAAATCGCAGATACGACCTCTGTGCCACTAGCTAATCGTGTCTAATCAAATGCAAAGAAGCATGTTCGAATTAGTGCACTCTTTGTTTTAAATGGTTCTAAAAGTGTAAAAAATGTATAAAATATATAGTTCAAGAAAATGACAAAGCAGATTTTGAAATGGATGAGATATTCGTCAAGTGGGAATTTGGCAATCACACTAGATGTTGTGTTTCAAACTAAGTAGCTTATATTTAGCACCAAGGCTTTATATTTATTTAACAACAGCATTCACATGCTTTTTATCTCTTTTTTACATCAGAATAGAGCACATTTGTTTGTTGGCATGTGTTTTACAGCCAAAATAGGGGATTTCCCAATTTTAGTGATCTTCACAACTTATTTTACAGTTACGCATACAGTCGGTCGAGCTACATCTATCGGGTCTGGTGTACTTTCTTGACCAAACGCAATAACTTCCGAACCCTATGACGTAACCTTACGATATTGATATATAATGAACTACGTCATAACCCGGATACGTCACACACATAATGACGTCACTATGACGTCATCATAAAATTTTACAGGCCTTCTAAAAAACACCTTTTTGTGAAATACTGATCGTAGCGAGCCCAAACTTTATACATGACGTCATCACACCTTCTAATGACGTCATGCAAAAAATGACGTCAATCGCTCATCATTAACACAATTTTTTACACCTTAAACTAAGTTAACCCTGTGACGCGACCAGCGCAAGCACAACAGTCGCGTCTATGCCGTAAAATAGGAGTAAGGTACCATTCAACACAAATTTTACGACAAAACAGCATCCTTTTGCCCAAAAGCGTCACAACAAAAGCAGTTTTCTCGCCCTTTCTTCTTCTTCTGACATTGACAAATATTATTAATACAAAATAAATCATCAAAAACGCTTCATTTTGCAATTAGGTATATGATTTCCATGAATCCGCGAATTATGACGATATTGGGTTCCTTTTATCTCTTATATCCCATACGAGCAAAGTACGAAAGAGGTATACACTGAATCCAACACCGCAGTATATGAGCCTACTGGGCAAAAGGTAGAGCGCGCAGAGCGACAATCCGGGTACCGTTGGAAAGGTCTATCCCTCCTCTCGACCTTGCACCCCCTCACTTTGCCCTCCCAAGGACGTGAGCCACCCAGCGATTGTTTAAACAAAGGTGATTTTCGTCGCATTGTGACGTCACAACGGATTATGGTAAAATTATGGGACCGCGCTCGATGGAAAGAGTAATACTTCTTGATAGTTCGTACAAAATTTCGAATTGATACCTCAAAAGGTGTGTCGTTAAAACTGCCCCAAGGGGGGCACCTCGAAGTGACGCAATCGCGGACTTCAACAACGTAAAAGGCCTATGCTTGCACCAAGTGTACTTTCTTGACCAGAATTCGCGAGCCCACTACGCAAAAAGTAGAACGCGCAGAGCGACAATCCGGGTACCGTTGGAAAGGTCTATCCCTCCTCTCGACCTTGCACCCCCTCACTTTGCCCTCCCAAGGACGTGAGCCACCCAGCGATTGTTTAAACAAAGGTGATTTTCGTCGCATTGTGACGTCACAACGGATTATGGTAAAATTATGGGACCGCGCTCGATGGAAAGAGTAATACTTCTTGATAGTTCGTACAAAATTTCGAATTGATACCTCAAAAGGTGTGTCGTTAAAACTGCCCCAAGGGGGGCACCTCGAAGTGACGCAATCGCGGACTTCAACAACGTAAAAGGCCTATGCTTGCACCAAGTGTACTTTCTTGACCAGAATTCGCGAGCCCACTACGCAAAAAGTAGAACGCGCAGAGCGACAATCCGGGTACCGTTGGAAAGGTCTATCCCTCCTCTCGACCTTGCACCCCCTCACTTTGCCCTCCCAAGGACGTGAGCCACCCAGCGATTGTTTAAACAAAGGTGATTTTCGTCGCATTGTGACGTCACAACGGATTATGGTAAAATTATGGGACCGCGCTCGATGGAAAGAGTAATACTTCTTGATAGTTCGTACAAAATTTCGAATTGATACCTCAAAAGGTGTGTCGTTAAAACTGCCCCAAGGGGGGCACCTCGAAGTGACGCAATCGCGGACTTCAACAACGTAAAAGGCCTATGCTTGCACCAAGTGTACTTTCTTGACCAGAATTCGCGAGCCCACTACGCAAAAAGTAGAACGCGCAGAGCGACAATCCGGGTACCGTTGGAAAGGTCTATCCCTCCTCTCGACCTTGCACCCCCTCACTTTGCCCTCCCAAGGACGTGAGCCACCCAGCGATTGTTTAAACAAAGGTGATTTTCGTCGCATTGTGACGTCACAACGGATTATGGTAAAATTATGGGACCGCGCTCGATGGAAAGAGTAATACTTCTTGATAGTTCGTACAAAATTTCGAATTGATACCTCAAAAGGTGTGTCGTTAAAACTGCCCCAAGGGGGGCACCTCGAAGTGACGCAATCGCGGACTTCAACAACGTAAAAGGCCTATGCTTGCACCAAGTGTACTTTCTTGACCAGAATTCGCGAGCCCACTACGCAAAAAGTAGAACGCGCAGAGCGACAATCCGGGTACCGTTGGAAAGGTCTATCCCTCCTCTCGACCTTGCACCCCCTCACTTTGCCCTCCCAAGGACGTGAGCCACCCAGCGATTGTTTAAACAAAGGTGATTTTCGTCGCATTGTGACGTCACAACGGATTATGGTAAAATTATGGGACCGCGCTCGATGGAAAGAGTAATACTTCTTGATAGTTCGTACAAAATCTTCTTTCAAAAAATAGATTTTGTTTTTTGTGTTTTCATTCTTTTTCGTTTAAATTTATTGACTTATACGCAGGGTTGCCATCGACTTGAAACCAAAAATAAGGACAACCGCAAAAATCAAATTTTCATACGAAACAAAGCAAGCGTTTGTGAAGAAATCTTTGCATTTATACGAGCCATGACATAACATATGCAATATTTTGGCCAGAAACAATCTGTTCCACCAACCCCTTGTTCGTAGAAAATGTTTCGTGCATCTCACAACAGCTCAGGTCTAGGTTTACTTTCACCTGTAGCAGGGATTTGACTCATAATTGTTGAAAATAAGACAAAAGAAGGACTACAGTCAAAAATAAGGACATTTCTTAGAAATAAGGACAATACATTTTTCTGAGACATTGCCCTTAAAAATAAGGACAAATCTTAGAAATAAGGACGGTATGGCAACCCTGCTTATACGCAAGGTTCCAATCGACATGGACCCCAGAATAAAATATAACCGCAATATGGCTTAAAAAGTAACAAAACACACTATGGCTTTTTTGGCGAAACGAAATATAGGTTTTTAAACAAATCTTTGCATTTATACGAGCCATGATATACTACACGGCATATTTTTGTCATAACAATCTTGGTTTACTTTTACTTGTAGGAGGGTTTTGACATTATCCACAAATTGTCAAAACAAGACAAAATAGGGTCACAAGGTCTTACAAGTAAGGACAAAATTTTTGTTTTTTCCAAGACATTACCCTTCGAAATAAGGCCAAATCTGCGAAATGAGGACAGTATGGTAACCCTGCTTACACGTGATACTCTGTAGCAAACAGTATTTGTTTCCGCTTGTCTGTTTCAGCATTTTTTGTGTTATTTTGGCAACAATCAAGATCTTTTGATTAATTTTTTTACAGCCCGTCTGCTTCTTCCAGTTAAAATTAGTAATGTGCGTTGTGCATTTATAAAAATAAGATGCTTCCTTGTTTTTTTGAGCGACAAAACCTACATTGACTGCGTTTTCATGTCCTATCAGACGTTACTTATTTGCACCAACAGCCAAAAAACTCAGTTAAAGCTGCAAACACTACCAAACAAGGCAGTTTCAATGAATTTACCTTTCCCACTTCCCCATAAGCCCTACGCGCCAACATTTTTACAGATAGACTATATCCATCGTTTTAAATAGGTCTCAGTAGTTGTTGCCGGAATCTGTTTTCAGCTGATGTTTAAAGAACGTCATTATTTTACTTTGTAAAAGATGTAGCTTTTGAGGGAATTTCGGAACCATTTTTCTACCGGCGAATACAACAACAAACTAACGACATAAGCTTACTTTGGTCCGATGATTTTGTTATCCGAAACTGTTTCTTAAATCGACAGTACGCCCACAGGCCTAACGTTAACGACCGACTCGCGTTTGCTACAAGCTTCAAAACAAATTTATAATTGACTAATTTAGATTTCCCTTGTCGTGCAGTTTCGTGACGCACGCTACGTTTTAATTATAATTAACGCTCTATAAAGCACCAAGGTGTTCTGATTAATACTATATTTTTCCGCTTTTCTCCGTTGAAAAATAACATATACCTGTTTTTATCTTCACATAAGTGTCAACATTTTTCATCTTTTTCACCTGTTGAACGTCCACAACTAAATGTAAACAAAATTGTCTTGCTTTACTTGTAGTTTGTGGATAAACACAACATATCAAAGCAGCGATCGCTTTTAATTTTTACAATAAACTTTTCGCAAAATGTAAACTGTAAACTCTCCTAACACAAAGAACTACACCTTCAACTAGCCTAATCACGAACATCAGCAAAAGCACAGCAGTGTGCAGCGTAATTACACAAAGGGGACCGCAAGCGTATTTGCTTAATTTTTGGACAAAAATGTTAATTACTGAGCCTCTGCATACGGCATCACGGTAGATAAAAGAACAAAAATAATGACAATTGGCGTAACTGGTCATGTTTCATCAATAAAACGTAACTAAGATTTAAACTCTTGTTACAATGTATCTAAAACGGGCGTCGCGCATCTGGTCGATAATTACCTTATTGAGTTAAAGATTTCACAGTGGGAAAAACTAGCTACGGCAATATTTTTGTATTGAAAACAAAACCAGAAGACATCAAAAACAACCATGTGGTGAAAGTACAAGACCGAGAATGCGGATCAACCTTTTCAACGATACCCCGATTGTCGCTCCAGGCTCTTTGCAAGGTCGCGAATTCTGGTCAAGAAAGTACACTTGGTGCAAGCATAGGCCTTTTACGTTGTTAAAGTCTGCGATTGCGTCACTTCGAGGTGCCCCCCTTGGGGCAGCTCTTAACGACACACCTTTTGAGGTATCAATTCGAAATTTTGTACGAACTATCAAGAAGTATTACTCTTTCCATCGAACGCGGTCCCATAATCCGTTGTGACGTCACAATAAGACGAAAACCTCCTTTGTTTATACAATCGCTGGGTGGCGCACGTACTTGGGAGGGCAAAGTGAGGGGGTGCAAGGTCGAGAGGAGGGGTGGGCCTTTCCATCGATATCGGGATTGTCGCTTTGTAAAGAATTGCCTTTTCCATCGAACCTGATCCAATGTTTTGCAATATTCTTTTTGGGCATCGCAATTCACATCTCCACATATTATTGTTCATTTGATTTACCGCTGTTGGTGACTTGTAATTGGGTCAGTATGATCACGCGCGGGTGGAACCATATGAACACGCATTTCCATGCACGGTTTCTTGCTTTGGATGCAATCATTCATCATCGCCATTTTGAATATTATTTCGGGAGTGTACCTAACTCCTGTTTTACGGCAGAGACGCGACTGTTGTGATTGCGTTGGTCGCGTCACAGGGTTAACTTAGTTTAAGATGTAAAAAAGTTGTGTTAATGATGAGCGATTGACGTCATTTTTTGCATGACGTCATCAGAAGGTGTGATGACGTCATGTATAAAGTTTGGGCTCGCTACGATGAGTATTTCACAAAACGGTGTTTTTTAGAAGGCCTGTAAAATTTTATGATGACGTCATAGTGACGTCATTATGTGTGTGACGTATCCGGGTTATGACGTAGTTCATTATATATCAATATCGTAAGGTTACGTCATAGGGTTCGGAAGTTATTGCGTTTGGTCAAGAAAGTACACCAGACCCCAACGTTACATTGCACACCGACACGCATGTTTCACAACATGTCAATTGTCAACCAACTTCTTTTCGCCCACTTGCTAAATGTGATGATGCTATGTTGCTTAACAGTAAACATGTCAAAACTTTCTCGTTGAACAAGCATGATTTTTATAACCAACATGCGGACAAAATGAACAAATGAAATTGCTGTGTAGAAATTAATGTATTGCGACGACTTGTATACATTAGCCAACATTATTATCTTGTCACAAACAAAAACAAATAAAACTTAATTCAAACCTACACAAACGAAATAAAGTCGTTCTGAATAATTGTTGTTGACCCAAATATGTTCAACACGTTTGTTTCCCACAACAAAAACATTTAATACGTGAATATTCGCTCCAGTGATTGGATACAACGTGCGAAGTTGCGGTTTGGGAAAAGTCCGTTGAAACTTTGAAACAGAAACGTTTTTTTCTGTTGTCAGGCAGATAGCACAATATTTGTTCAGTATCAACTTTTACATTCGAACAGTTAGGATTTGTTTTGATGCGCAATGGGTGAGCCAACGTTTGCAAACAACACTGATGCTTGTGCGCAAAGCACAGAAGTAGATGGACCAAATTTGGAACGTCCGAAAACACCCGAAAGTACGAATACGAAGCCACCAACTTCAACTGAAAGTTCCCCTATAACACCTCGTGAAGACGTACCACCTATTGCTGGTTGGTTTGCTTTCAGTGCTTATTTCGTACAAAAGTTCAGTAAAATATAATTATTTAAATGTAAAGGGAAGCAGATATTTTTTTAAGTCAACTGTTGTATACATGTTTAATTTTAGTTGGCAGCAGCATTGAAAGTTATTCGAGTTCAGCTTCTAGCACGCCAAGAGATGAATCATCATCTGGAAGTCCTTCCCCCATCCCAGATGACTTCATTGGAGAAAATGGATTAAAGCAGAAGCCTAAAGTAAAGCTAGGTGAAGCATCTGTTAAATTCATACTTTGGATGCACTGTTTTAAACTCCCTTCTTACATTACTCAGGAAAGGACATTAGTTTAATGATGCAAGCTTTAAATAGTTTGCAAAGCCCAGAAGAAAAAATTGCTGCGCTATGCAAGAAGTACGCGGATTTGCTGGAACAACAAAAAATTATGCAAAAGCAACTGAAAATAAGTCAACGAAAACAGGTTTGAAACTGAAGATTATGGTTTTGCTGTACTAGATTTTATTCTTGTTTTCGGTATTTAGTCACAATCTGTTAAAGAAAAGGAACAACTTCAAGCTGAAAGCAACAAGGCCGTCCTTGCTAAAGGAAAACTTGAAAACCTGGCCAGAGAATTGCAGAAGAGGAACAAAGCTCTCCAGGTAATGTTGCTCGTTGTAAATCATAAATCTTTCTACAACTATTTGTTCATAAACAGGAAGAACAATCTCGCAAATCAATGGAGGAGGTCACTCTGCGACAAGAAATGGCTGCAAACTTCCAAGTTTGTGCTTAGTTTGTGTTTTTATGCCGAGCCATGTTTCTCACCCAGTAAATGTTTAGACGACGGTGAATCGAATTGAGAGTCAAATGAGAAACGCTGTGGAAGGAAGCAAACAAATTCAATCCGAGAATGAAAAGATGGGAGGAAAATTGAATGAGATTGTTGCTTACCATAAAAATCGTGAGGAGGTTGGTGTTATGTCCATTGACAGTAACCAGTAATGCTAACTGATTCACTGATCTCACAAAATTTTATGAGATGGTTCTGTAGAACCTACATTTATAACCAACAATTATTTTAGGCAATGCAAAAGCTGTTGAAGCAATACGAGATGCAGGATAAACTGTTGTCGAAAGAACTTGAACGAACCATCCTCGTTCAAGCGGAACAGAAAGAACAAGATCAGGCCGAGAAGAAAAAACTTCTCGAGCAACTTTTAGAGAGAAATCAACTTTACGAAAATAAACTCAAACAAGAAAAGGAACTTAGAGCTCAGGTAAATAATAGCAACCACATTGTAATGTTTAAAAAATAATAACCTAATTTGTTTTTCAGCTCAATTATTACTCAGACAAGTTTGAGGACTTTCAATCCACGTTGGAAAAAAGCAACGAGATTTTTACCTCCTACCGTACTGAGATGGATAAAATGGGAAAAAAGTTGAAACAAGCGGAAAAAGAGAGAATGAAGATCCAGAAAAAGTGGGAGGACGCCACGAAAGCCCTCGCAGAGACCGTTGACTACGTGAGTGCTTCCCCTGGTGTGGAGTGGTTCATGTGATCTAACCTGGTGACATTATTACACCCAGACGCAGCAACTGGAAGCGAAACAAGCGAGACTTGAGCGACTCAGTCGAGCTCTACAGACCGAGAGAAACATGTTGACCCAGAAAGTCCGTGAGCTGGGTGGAGAAGCCCCAACGACTGCGAAGGCAACAAAGAAAAAAGAAAACAAAAAAGCAGCTAAGAAACTCGACACACAAGGTGGGAAAAAAGTGTGAAGTAAAAAAAATATATATAAAGCTTCATAAGGCTGTTATTATATTTTTTTACAGAAAAAGTTGAAGACCCCAACCCTAATGTAGAATCGCCGACCCTCGAAGAAAATCAGCACAAACAGGAAAATGTGACAGAACCCCCAACCCCAGATGGCGCACAAACACAAGACAATGAGAAAGCAAAAACAGACTCAGTCCAGAGCACAGATAAGCCGGTGTGTGAGGAAAACTCTGAAACTCCTTCATCTAAAGAAGTCGATCAAACAGAAACAGAAGATGCAGATAAAAGTGAATCTGATTCAACAAACAGGGATCAGTCACCCCCTGAACAAGCCAGTGATCAATCCTCAAATATTGCAAGCTGTGACAAGGATATGAAACCAAACAACGAAGCCATGACTGAGGAAGAGCTAACACCCCAGGAAAGCATGCAGAGCACAGATGGGAAATCAATGAAAGAAGAAGTTTCATGTCAAGATGGAGAGGAAAAGTGTGTAGCTCAAGACACTCCTGAGCCTGATGCAGAAAATTAACTTTCAACAATTTAACTTTGCCTGTGAACATTAAAGGAAATCAAAATTTTTGAACTTGTTCTTTTCATGATGTAACCCTGTACTTTTTCACATTTGAAATGTTTTGTAATGGAAAGCATGATGTCATGAAAGCATGCTGCATGGTCAATCATAGTTAGTTTGGTTTGTTTCATTGCCTTTCTGTTCAATCCCTCAGTCCTGGGAGAGTTTAATAAAATAATACAACCCTTTCATTTGAAGCCTTCACTACTTACAGCAAAATTAAGCGTATGAGTTTAGACAATTTATTTTTGCAGCAGCATCGCCATATACTCCCACGCTTGGATAAAAATCAACAAATACCAAACAGTCGATAAAAGCAGTCGGTCACGTTCCACTCTGCAAAACATTCATGATTTAAACAGGTATTATGCTTCGTAGAAGGATTTTTGATACAAAACTGTGCAGAAATCGTCATGAACCAACTCAATACAAACAATTCCAGTTATGGATAACCATAGTAAACTGAACATTTCATTACACTTAAATCAATCTGTGTTTTTGGTTTTGCAATGTAAATCATATCGATTTCGCCGATGTAATGGTATCCTCAGTTTTAAGCAAGAAAATGATTCTTGATACTTACTGATCTAAATTTCTTTCCATTCTTGCTTGGATTCTTACTTCTAAAAAAACACAAAAAGCATTGTTTTAACCAATTTTGAACACATAAAAAAAAACTATGCTTGGCTGAATAATTTCAAACCATGAATAGTTTCTACCTAGAAAATGTTTCTCACAAAAGTCAAGAGTAAGGCACATAAAAATCAAGTCCATACCCTGGATATGGTTTGTTTTTCCTTTTCTTGTCTTTTGAGGAGCTGGCAGGAGTTGAAATGTTTCCACTGTTTTTCCGACTGATTGGGGTGTGTGGTGGTTTAGGTGTCTCAGACCGACTGTTAACAGTCACTTATTGTTAGCAGGACATTATGGGTTATCTCCAAATGTTCATTATACCTTGAAGAACCCTCGGTTCCATTGCTGCTATCCCCGTCATTTTCATCCACTTTTTTGTCTCTTAACGAGTCTGAATTATTCTCATTTTTTTCGTCATTATCATCTTGGCCTTGTGGGAAAAAAAACATAAATTAGTTTACAGTTTGTAGGTATGGGCCGAAATTGCAAATGTTCTGTTTCGACAAACACCAAGCTTCTCACATTAATGCTTAATGCTCAGCCGAGCATGCTCTGTGCGTTGTGACGTTACAAACATTCTCAAATCTCTGCTAGTTTTGTAGCTTTCCAAGGTCCCTTCTAAGGCGTACAGGCCCAAGAAGTACATGTTTTATGTTAGCAGGGTTTGAATATGCAAATTTATTGCTTGAGTCAGTTTGTGCAACTGCTCAGCCGAGCACCAAAAACTGCGATGCTCGGTAATGTCCTAACAGTTCGTACAAAACAAGAATCACGGTAAGCAGCTCACCTGTTGATTTTCGGATTGAATCCATTAACCCACTGACAGCAGACATTGAAGTAATTGATGATTTACTAAACAATCTTTCAGCTTCTTTAAATTTCCTGTTTCTTCTGTCACCTTTGCTGTTCGTGTTTCTGCAAACGGTTTAATTGAGTTAAAGTTATATTGTGAGGTGAAACACATCGAGCAGCATAATTGCGCTAAAATATTCACCAAGCCGGAAATAGCTGCAAAACGATCGATGTTATAAAGGGTGACAGAGTATTATTTGAAAGCAAAATTGTGACCCTTGCTTTTCGTGTTTCGACAAACAGTATATTGAAAAAATATTTGTCCGATTTCTTAACGTGAACAGCACCCAAATGACAAGTCTAGTCTAAATTTGTCTCAATTTCAGAATGCAAAATTAAAAGAGAGTAACATCTAAAACCCTAGGTCAGGGGTGTCCAACACTTGGCACACATGCCAAAAGTGGCACGCAGAGTATTTAAAAATGGCACGCAAGCTTTTGCACATTCAAGCGTAAACAGTAGGATTTGTCGGGCAATTATTTTTTTGTCTATTGATTCTTCTTGCCTTTGTTCTAAATTTAGTGAAGATATCAGTATCAAGGTTACACAAACCCAATAATTAACTTGGTCGTTTCTTGTGTCGCATAAACGGAATGAAAGGTTTCTGAAGAATCATAAACAAGTTAACTCGTATTGGATGACATATTTTTTTTCTAATTAATTACAAGGGTTTTACATATTGACAAAATTTTCGGATTCAGCCCATACCGTTAAGACGTTTAAGACATGGTTTGGAAAAAGTACCAAATGTTGGCACGCGAGGATATTTCAAAACCAAAATTGGGACGGCGGTGTTTTCAAGTTGGAAACCCCTGCCCTAGGTGTTTAATCCCTTCACAGATAAATTCTTCACCTTAATGCAATATATGTACAAAACAGTAAAGCTTTACAAACACCCCTTTTCAGGCACAAGATTTAATGTTTATATTGATTTATATGTTCAATT
>NW_027648975.1:0-20763 GCF_965637545.1 Phallusia mammillata
CTGGATTTTGGCAAAACTCGTGTCTTGGACATTCTTTTGGAATTGCTGACCTTCCTGGTTTTACAAATATGCTGCCCTAGTCAACAAAAATAGGCCTGAGAACCGCTGGTTTAAAGTTTTTAATTTTGCCTACCTATTCCTTTACACCCGAAGAGCTTGTGCCTTTTTGTCGTTGCTTACCAAATTTTAATGGTAAAAAACTGTGACAGCGACCCTTCGATATTGTGTCTCATTGCCAATCCAATTCTTCATCAACTGATTTTGTTGCGACTAACTTTTTTTCTTTATTTTAATTTACCTGTACAGGCTAAAAAAGAATTTAGTATCAAAACCACCTATAAAGAAGAGCCTAAAATGTACATTGAGTAGACGTACATGATTGAGTTGCTCTCTTGTTTTTGCAACATTTATAATTAATTCTTTCTTGACAAATTTTGTTGAAAGTTTTTACGCGTAGTCCTTCTTTTCAAAACTTGCTTAATACAAATTCCGCATTTTAATTGTATTTCCAAATTTGTATATTTGGTTTTCTTTGGTACGACAAAAATTATTCCGTGTTTTTACCGATATTCAAAAAAATGTTATTGAGGCGATTAAAGTACGAAACTGCAGCTTGTTTTATTAAAGATTTGTTTCTTAGTTGTGTTGAGTTTTGTTAACATAATCGAAAAAAACAAATGCTGAATATGCTGGATTTGCAGACTTTAATTGTGTTTAAGCAGTAAATGTTGGTTAAAACTACATTCACATTTTTTACAAGTAAAAAAATAATGGATTGAACCACGATTCACAAAACGTTTAAATAATCTTCAGCAGAGACATGTACAAACAAGTGTATCAATGACTTCAGCGATGAAACGCAAAAACAAGTGCACTTACATGTATGAATGTGATTTATTGCGGTATGAGTAAACATAACAATGTCAAGGGCTATATTCCCAGAGCTAAAGAGAAACCACATGTACAAATTTAAAAAAAATAATTCCCCCCCCCCCGCAAGTTTTAAAATTCGTCCCTGGTTGGGAACCCCTGATTTTAAGTTTAACACAAAACATAATGTATGATGCAATGACCTTATAGAGACAGATGGGAGTGGTGGTCGTATGTAATGAAAACTAAGCAGTTTTCTTTCGGATTTTCATTTCCATGATCTTAAGTGAATACTTGTATCCACGAAATGTTTCCCAGTTGACCCCATCAGCATATGAAGTATGAGGCCCACCATGATATATACCGTTGGGATTGGCATGGTGGCACGCTCCAAACCATCCACCACCACCAAATTTTACAGCACAGTTTGTGCTATATATGTCTTGATCTTTGTCAAAAGTGGTAAATTTAGTACCGGTCGGTTCCATGCCGTCTCCTGTTTAAAACAAGTAGTTAATTTAAGCAGTAAAAACTGGAAAACTTAAAGTTGTATTTGCAAGTTTATGCAAATGCTTACCAATTTTTTTCTGCTCAAACTGTTTACGACATGTAGTGCCTCTGAAATAGGGATTTTTTTGTCTCTATACAAATGTAATGTTTATACCTGCGTCTCCAGTAGGTGGTTTGGCGATAGTCAAGCTGTAGCCAATTCCGGGTCCAACAGCAAATGATCTAGGAACCAAAAATTGTATGGGTATTACATTGCCCTTTAACCCCAAAATTACACCAAATCTCACGAGTATACAACGTATTTCTTCGCTCCATCAAAGTCTTCCATGTCAACCCTCATTTCATAACTGCCTGAACTTGTGATTCTATGAATGTTTTCAAGACCTAAAACAGATTTAGTACATGGTGTTTAATACATGGAAAAAACAGTAGGTCCGTTTTGGCGAGGACGTCTCAAAATGATGTCTTGGCTATTTCATAAATACTAAAACTGAAGACCAAACGCCGATTTTATTAGTTTGTATGCATCATAAAGAAAACGATCATAAAGGGTTATCACAAGTGGTGGGATTTAACTTTTTTGTCAGCCGGTTCTATCACAAAAGTCATATTTTTCAGCCGGTTCTGTTACAAAAAGTCATATTTCCATTGAAAGTAACCAGTAATGCTAACCGGTTCGCTGATCTCATAAAATTTCGTAGGACGGTTCTATAGAACAGGTGCGAACAGATGAATCCCATCACTGGTTATCTCTGTAAGTCGTTTTGGTCATTCTTAAGTACATACCCAACCAAAACTCCCCATCCATTGAACCAAATCCATTAACATAATCTTCCCACCCTCTTGTAAAGTTTACTGAACCGTCCATTCGTTTTTGAAATACCTGTGAAAATCGTGCTCAAAAATGATCCAACTTTAACTTTTTTTGTAATCAAATCGTTTTTTTAGTAATACTCAAACTTTTTTTTGATTTAAATGTGATATAAAACAATAGACAAATTATTTTAAACGACTTCAAAATTCTTATTATTATGTAATTTCCTTAGGAACACTATGCACGGACTTGAAAAGTAGTTTAATCATAAACATTACTGCCAAGGTAGTGGTGTATATAGAATACATCGTGTAGACGTTTCGACAATCTCTGTTGTCATCATCAGTACATGTTTCAAACATCAAAACATGTACTGATGATGACAACAGAGATTGTCGAAACGTCTACACGATGTATTCTATATACACCACTACCTTGGCAGTAATGTTTATGATTATGTTATTTCCATTGTGGAAACAGTTCACTACTTACCAGCCACCCACCACCGTCAGTCGTCAGATCACAGAATACCTCCAACGCTTCACCAAATGGATAAATTGTGTAAACCCCACTAGTGCCTGTCGGGTTTCGTCTTGAGATATCATCGCATGTTTTTGGCTTTACCAACCCTAAAATACAGTGCAGTCCCAAAAAGTGTCAAAATTGTTCGAACATTTGTAGCATTTGCAAAAAAAAATTACAAATTTCTAGAGCGCCCAACGTACCTTCGATATTGGCAAGTCTCAAATTCAATTGTTCTATAACTTCCTGCAGCGATACTCCTGGATAACCAGTGCCAGGGTAGTCACCTTTGAACGCAAATTTGGTGTTTAGCTGGAGTTAACAGAAGGAGATGTAGCGTTTTATGTTACCGTATACGCCAACGGTGCTTACCTTTGTCACAGTGCAAGCTGATTTTACACATTTCCAAGTTGACTTGACCATTCACAGGAATCAGGACCAGCAATAAACATACAGTCGAACAAATACATAATGTTGTCTTCATATTTTATACCCAGATTACTTCAGGAAGCCAAATTAATCCACATACAAAGTTTTTGTGTGCTAATACTCAAACGCCAGTCAACAATTCTTTTATACCTGAGGGTGGGCTTCAAACGTGCAATGAGATACTTGTTTTTGTAAAAATATCACGAGCTTATTAATTAAAAACGAAATTAAATTTTGAAGGTTGCAAACCCTATGACCACACTTCCTGAGTTTTTCGGCAGTCGCAAGAATTCCCAATGAGAATGCGATGAGACATTCTTGCTTGTCCAAAATTGCAATAATTCTTGCAAAAGTATACTCTACGTCTACGAGAACACAGTTGTTAAGAAACCATGCCCACAGCTTGCATTGGTCGTGAATTTAACAGTCGCCTACCCCTAGTTTATTTCCCGGAATCAAAGTGTCGCGCCTTAATATGATATTTTTTCATCCACCCTTGTTTCAGCTTAACTAAAATTTGTGAAACAAACCACCGTCGAATTCCATACTTTACTCCTGTGTTTACGTCGCTTCTTGAATAGGTAATTCTTGCACATTCTGTGGAGTGTAATTTAGGGGGTGCGAAAATTGGTCGGTGATTTGAAAGGGATGCAACAAGAAAAAAAGTTAAGAACCACTGCACTAGATTTAGTTTAGAACAACCAGCAAGTCAATGGTCTTCAATATGGGGCCTAGTGGAAAAATATATGCATTGAAGTTGAATTGAGTCATTATGAATTGGGTATATTTTGAAAAAAACTGAATAGCCAGTATATTTAACGGATATGTTAACTGTGCAAATTTAGCAGCGGCTGTTTACCAAATCATACAGCTCGTTTAACTTGGCAGCTCTTGAAGCTCACGAGGAAGTCCGGTGGTGCAACAGGGTAATTCAATTGCCAAATCCTGCTGTGAACTTTGCAACATTCATTTTAGTCCGTGATGTTTATGTGCTCTGGTTGTATTCTTCGCAATGCTGTACTGTGACTGGACAATCAAGTAGTGCAAGAATTGCACAAGACTGAATAGCAAAAGCTTAATTCGTACAGTGTAACGCAGTGGTTCTTAACCTTTTTATAACGGCCGAACCCCTACGATATTCTTCAGCCTTTGGTCGAACCCCAAAGTTACATCCTAGGTTTTTAACCTATTTTGGTTGGTGGGTCATAATTAGTTTTTGTTCAAACGTAGTGACAACATTTAATGTTTGTCATTTTGTTAAATTCTGACATCATAACTTAATACAAGCAACTTGTTTCATGATTGCTTTAATTCCGGCAGTTTTTAGTTTTTACCAAAATGAAGCATTGTCTTTTTACCATCTGTACACAAACATGAAAAAGATGAAGTAATAAGTTTTTGCTGCCAACAAGATTTCGTTGTTTTTCTGCTTACGAACAACGCGAACAATGCTCTTTGTTACGACAAAAATAAAATAAAACCTGAGTGCGTTCATAAGGGTTCATAACCATTATGCTGGGACGGCCGCATCGCAGATTCTTATTTCACCAACGGCCGCCATTTACCTGCTTATTTTTGTTTTAAAATACTTGGTTTATATCATGTATTTACCATCTAATAGTGCCCAAAAAGCCCAGATTAATTTCTAGCTCGGTGCATCTATAGATTGATGAGCTGCACAACGAGGAAATCAGTCTTAAGTGTTTATGATGTCATAATCTATATTGTGATGCTTGTGGTACCTGTTTTGTTCGCATTGTTGGCACACAAGAGGCACATATGGTTATCAGGCTGGTAATACTCTTTTCAGTACCACAAAAACTGTTTAGAGCAGTTTAAAACATCCCTGCCTAAGTTTAATTTTCCAGTGTTTTGAGATTGAGCGAATACAAATTGCCGTTTTGAGCGACTATAGACCCTAAAGTTTGACAAAAACGAGTATTTGTATTGTACTTCAAAAAGACCTTCGTCGAACCCCTGATTCGGCGTTGTCGAACCCCTGGGGTTCGATCGAACCCCGGTTAAGAACCACTGGTGAAACGCCATTATCCCAATGACTTGGTCACACTTGTTAGGAAACTCTACCCATTCTATTCAGTTGTATTTTAGTCCATTTTCGCTTATGTCAGCGTGTCGCTCTCAAAGGGAAGAAAAGAAACGAACCGAAGTTTCTACACTTGTGTGACGATTCCAGCATAGAGCACTAATTCCAGCAAGTATTAGTGCTCTATGATTCCTGGACTCTTTTAAGGACGGTGGTTTCGGTTTAATCTGCGAAGACTTTACGCATAACCCAATGTAACAACATCGCATAGCGTTTGCCATCAAAATTTCTAGCATGTTCTCCCAGGATCTGCACAATTTACATCATAAATTGTCGTAGCAATTTGCAAGTTTTCGGGTCCTAAATAAAATTATGGGGATTAACGTCACGGTTGGGTAACGATTACGTCACGGTTGGATGAGATCACTGTGGTACAGGAGTGACTCACGAATGTGCGAAAACGAAAAGCAACAACAAAAATACGGGATTAGTTTGTCCGTCTATCTTTCAATATGATACAGCATAAGAAAGCATGAAAGCAACAGAAGTAGGGTGTATGTGCTTTGGAATTCCACTGCATGAATATGAAAGAGTTTAGGATTTTTATTGATGTTTGTTTGTATTATTTCTCATTTGCTAATTGTGCGTATACGTTTAAAATGTACAACGTTTTTTAAACTTGATACACCTTTTTAAACCAAGTTCCACTTTTCATAAATCTTGAACTTGCATGTCTAGACTCTATTTGCATTTGATGTGTAAGTAATGTATGTGACTACTGACTACTGACTATGTGTTGACATTTTGGGTAATTTTCTGTTTTTCTTACTATACAGTGTGTCGTTGTTGTTAATATTTTTGGATATGGTGGAATATATAAGGTGGGACTATTGACGGCAAGAAAGATATTTTTGCATCAGCGGAGTAGCTAGTTCAAAAGAACTTTGTAATTCCACAACAACGTGGTGAACCTGATGTTTTCGAAAGAAGGACAATGCGTATCATTTACCATGTACAAAACTACAAGGTCAAGACAATTCCGAATCAGCAAACATAGCACAATGTGGGATATTTTCACTCTCTGTGCTGTTTTTGTTTTATGGCAAAGCATTCCATCTGTTGGGTCGCAATATTTTCCAGCCATTGCCACAGGTGCGTACATAAGTTTTAGGTCTTTGTTGATCCAGTTTGTTTCATAATTTGTCACATTGTGTGAATGTTTAAGGGGGAATTTGTAGTCAACTGTTGTGCTTTTTATCACTATAATTTATGTAATAAAGTATCATCTATATTGTAAGTTTTTTGTGTTAAACACCCGATTTGAACTGTAAAATGTCATTTTACATATTGAAACAATGAGTTATACACATGTAAAGTTTCACTTTTATATACTTGTATCTTTTTACTCTCCAGAGCAATACTTTGTGCTATACCATGATTCAAATGTTAGGCACTTACAAGCATGTACATTTTTACTGTTTTAAAAGACTATAATTTCTTGTTCCTTTTTGCTAAAAACTTGTTGCAATTTGTATTGGATGTCTGTTGTATGCATAATTATTTATCTTTCAGAGACCATTCCGACCAAGTCAAACTGCTCTATGTCAATGTTTACTTGCCATTATGGAATTAAAAAGTGTGTTTTGATGGAGTGGAGATGCGATGGAGAAACTGATTGTGATGATGGCAGTGATGAACAAGGATGTCGTATGTTATGTATTCGCATTTGATATGTTTAAACATAGAATGCGACTGATTTATTTGTTGCCTTTTAGCATCAAGCACATGCAAAGACAATCATCAAAGATGTGGTGATTATGGTGAATGCATTGCTCCTGGGTGGATGTGTGATGGAGATGTTGACTGCAAAAATGGTTATGATGAAAGTCCACTTTGTAAGTGCATGTGCTAAATGCAAATCTCACATCAATCATTACCAAATTGAAGTGAAACTCCATGCAAATAGTTTTGTTAAAACACTTACTAAAACTATCAATATTGTTTACCCTTACTTCAGTTACAAATATGGTTACCCCTGATCAGTGGTGCTTTGAAAGATGTGTATAACTTTATGATATAATTTATGAAAGACATAAATTTCCTCTCTTTAAACATCAATGCAAAACCTGTAATTATATTTTTGCTTTTATTATCTACAGTTATTTTACTCTACTAACAACAAACAATATTCTATTTTTGTGCCACAACAAAACAAAAATTTAATTTAGAATTGTTGCGATGAGTTATTCTTGCCCACAAACAGACCCAGCAGGGCTTAAAATGTCACTGTATGTTTTCAACACAGTTTAATCCTCTTAAAAGCAACAGTTGCGGCATTAGGAAGTAATTGTGTTTGTATCATTTCCTTATAATGTGGAAACGATGAAACGATCACTCTTCCTGTACTGCAACACGAATTTCTGCAATTGCAATACCATTTTTTAACTCAGCATTTACAAGTACCTAAGTTTTTGAAAGATCAAAAGTATTCTGTAACATTTGAAACTAAATATTGTTGTGGCTGTACAACTATGATAAATTGGCGAAAAAGCTTTTTTTTTGTGTCATATGTTTGTTTACAAATGCTGTGGGTAAACATGGGGACTTTCAATGTCTGTATAAATGTTACAAAATTTAATTAAACCAAAGCGAGTTTGCTTCATCCATGCCATGTTTTGATACTACTCATTTTCATGTAAAAAGTGTTAAGCAAAATTTTGGGCCATACAGAACTTTGATTTATTTCATGTTTTTAACCCAGGACTATAACTTTTTATGCCAAGTGGTTGTTTTATTCCTAAAAAGTTTTGAGGTTACCAACAACTTGTATTGGTTTCCTGTCTCAACAATCTGCTTTTCACTATCCCAGGTGACATTGACCCAATGTGCAAATACTATGGCGCTCCATGTCTCAACCAACCAGAAGTTTGTGTGCCTTATAATAAGCTGTGTGATGGAGTGGTGGACTGCCCAGCTGATGGCTCCGACGAGGGTGAACAATGTGCAGGTGTGTTTGCCGGTCACGCCTGTGCCTTTAATAAGGCCACTTGAAAAATGTTTGGAATTTATTTTGTGGTTTTGCTATGGCCTCTTTATAAATCATGTCATTAGCTTTGGAATGTGCATTGTGTTTAAGTGCAAATGCATTGAATTTCTGATTTTAAACAATTTGTCAGTCCTTAATTCATAATTCTAGGTGTGCCTTTTCTTTATTTCTAGCCCAAAACAACTGTTTATCTCTACTTTGGCAGGTTTGTACCATTTTAAGTTTCTAATGTATAATTTTGTCCACTTTGTTAACAGCATTCATAGCTGGCAGTCTTCTACAGTCAAAATGTGCCCAACTTGATTGTGAATACAGCTGCACAATGCTGCCAACTGGGAACGCCACATGTTATTGTGCTAATGGAACAATGATCAATGAGACTGATAAAAGAACCTGTATAGGTATGTGATTCCACTTTGTGTATTTTGTCTGTACAGAAGTAAATCAGAACTGCTAATTTACATATGAAAAGTTTAACTAACTTTTAAACAGTTTCAAAACAAAATTGTAAGTTGTGTAATCTGACTTAAAATGTTAGTGTTTTATAAAATCATAATTGTCTCGCTTTATGGAAAAGTTTTAAATTGAGGAATTGTTTTAATGTTATAAAATACCTAAATTTATAAATGTTAACAATTAGTCATAGTAGTATGCCAACTTTGTTTTTCATGGTTACACTGATCTGTTTATGTTTTAGTTGCACCACCATGTACTCTGATTAATCCATGTGAGCAAATATGCCAAAGTGCTGGTACTGGTTGGGATGTTATTTGTTCCTGTGAAATTGGGTTCGTCAGAAATCCAAACAACCCGAACTTATGTTTGCTTCCAAGTGATTCCATCAAACCTTACATGCTGATCTCAAGCAATGGTCATATTCTGGTTTGTTTTTTCATTTTTTTGTGTATCTTTGGCCATGCTGATATGCTCAAAAGTCACCATTTCTTACTTTTTTACTTGCTTTTTATATTTGTTATGTACATACATATGTATAATTATTATCTGTTAAAGTTCTATATTTGGGCTAATTATCCCTAAGGCATGGTGAAAGTTGTGTTGAAAAGAGAGGGAAAAAATGGAAATACTATTAAGAAAAAGCACATGTTCTAATATTTAATTTGTGTCGTCCAATCTTTTGGCAATTATTTGCCCTTTTTTAAATGGGTCCAAACAAACTATTAATAAATTAGGAAGCTTATCACATCAAAGGTTTACAACTAAAACCACTTGTTTTTACTACAAAATTGAAAAATACATTTATCATGGAATTTGATTTATGCTTTATGTTGATATCTGTTTGTTCAAAAAATACCTTTAATATCACTGATGATGGTTTGAGCATTTGCCGAAACATTTAAACAAAGAACCATGTCAATTTTTAAGTATATTTAAGCCGCTATTTTCATCATTAAACTTTTGATGTTGTTTTTTATTTATTTTAATTCCGTTAAATTTTGTAACTGTGATTACATTTTTTGGAATTTGATTATTTTTAAAGTCATTTCATTACTAAGCTTACTTCAAAACAGAGTTTAATTATATTTGTGTCATAGAATGTCAGCTTGAAAGGGCGGCAGAAGAAAGTGTACTCAGCTGGTCTTGGAATAAAAATCCACTCATTAGATTACGATCAACATGAGAAGGTGGCTTGCTGGATTGCTGCTCATTCTGATCCAAATCTCAGTCAATTTACCTGTGCCAATATGACAAACCTAAACCAAACTCAGGAAATTCATTTACCATATAGTGTTCATCGTAAGTTGGTTTACTCTTTTAAGGTTTGGGTTATGCCATTTAATTTTTCATGATGTTTCAGCCATTAGAAAAAACAACATATTATGTCCTTTACTTTCTGACACCTGACACTCTTGATATATGTTTGTTGACTGATCATTACATCATACTAATATTCTATCAATATATATTGTTTTTTCCTATTTATGGTTTTAAACTTTTTTATGGTCAGTAATTTTACAAAACTAAATTTATTTGCTGTCCATTTTGTTTTGCAAAGTTGAAAAATTCTGATTGCTTTTCACTATCTTTATTGCAGATGTCAATAAATTCAGGATGGACTGGCTGACACGAAATGTCTACTTTGTTGATAACAAGGACAATCGTATTTTTGTGTGCAACGTTTTTGCAAGTAACCCTGTTTGTGTGACAATCCTACAACTAAACACTACATCACATCTTCAAGGACTTGCCTTGGACCCATCTTCAGGGTAAATGTAAACATTGTCATCCTTCTTCTTTAAACATTTCAACATTTTTAACTCACATACCATTCAGAGGTTTTTGGACAGTGCTGCCACTTATATACAGAAAATCTTCAAATCTTAACAAGTATTAAATAAAATAACAGTCCATGGTGCACAGAAAAAACTAAAACTCATAAAAACATTGTTATAAGTATCATTAGTACAGTAATATATCATAGCATGCCAGCCCCATCGAACACTTTATACCACATCAAGCCGGTCTACCAAGGAAAAAATCTAGCCTGGGGTGAGATTAGTACCCACAACAAGAGTCTTTCATGGACTCATGCTTTACCATCTGGGCTACGCAGGCTCAGTGGTGAGCCGGAAAGTTAAATCACGTCCACTCCTCTCTCGTATGCTGCACAAGTCAGCTTCGAAGTAGGGGATCGCCACTTAGACCATTGATGTTTAGGAGACCGGATTGACTCGATACTATGATTTACTTATGAGCTTGCCATGATCGCTGGTCTGCATGAGCGCTTCAGGGCTGATCCCAATATGAATATATGTTCATCATAACTAGTACAGCAATACTTTGCAAAAATTACTGTTAAATGTTCAACAGCCTAGGAATGCTGCAAAGATTAAAATGTATGTGAATTAAAATGTATGTGGCACAATAATGTATTGCCGGAGCATAAAAGATTTCACAACTTTCAAATAATTACTGATTAAAGTCTTGTCAACTACAGTAACCTTGCATACAACCTGAAAGATAATTTCAAATGCCAAGTTATAAAAATGTTTGTCAATTTTGTGTTTTGTCAAACTGTGTACAATGTTTTGTCAAACTGTGTAGTCAAGTAGTTGTCTGTTAGTGAGAAGCAATGAAGAAAAACATGTTTTGTTGTAATGTGAACTGTAGACTGATGTTTTACACTGACTCTGGAAGTTCACCAAGACTTGAAAAGGCCAACATGGATGGCAGTAAACGGATTGCTATTGTCGATCGGAGCATTGTTCTACCACATGCTGTGACTGTTGATATTCATGGAAAACGAGTTTACTTTGTTGACACTCATAGTGGTAAGGCCTGATTATAATTTTTACTGTACACTGTATTTGAAAACTTTATTTATGTTTTAAATGTATGTTGGTGTAATGTTTTTATTGAGGTGATACCTTTTGATTTTATTCGATTTTTTTTCTTTACTAAAAAAAGTTTGTCCACCCATTTTTGAATGAAATGTTTGAAGTATTTGTATAATTTTTTTACGGATGTTAGGTATAGTCATGTAGTTGTGTAGTTTGTTCATTTGACTTGATAGCTCCAACATTTACCTCACAGTGTATATGCAAACCTTCTAGGTTATTTTTTAAACTAATTCTGACCTCACATTAAAACAGTTTTTGTCTGGTTTGCACCATTTTCAAACTACCGGTATATACTTTTTTTTTTAATTATTCCCATTTTAATACAGTTTTTCATTAACAAAATATTTTAGATGATTGTTTATTTTTGCAGACAGTTTGGAATCTGTGGATTATAATGGAAAACATCGGACATATATAATCAAGTCATCCAAACATTCATTTAATGATCTTACATATTTTAATGGTAGGTTTACCAACACCCAATCATTCCAGTTTACATGCTCCATAAATGTGCTGTCCGGCAGATATGGGCCTAAACTGCAACACTACTATGGTCTTGTAACCCGAAGTTAATAGCAAGAAAATAATAAAAAGTTTAAAAACATAATGAAAGCACCAAAAATGTAAAAAAACTTAGAGCAAAAAAAAAATAGTACAAATTTTTCTTTTATTTTTCTAATTTTTCATTTTCAAGATTTAGTAATAAATTGTTTAATAAAATCATGTTTTTGTTATTTTTCAGGTACTTTGTATGTGAGTGACATACAGAAGAAAAGCATAGTGAAAGTTGATGCTTGGCCTCCACATAAAAATATTACAAAGTTTGTTGGCGGAACAAAATATCCTTCTGCAATGGCTTTGGTCCATAGTTCTAAAGTTAAAGCAAAAGGTGTCTATTAAATTAATTCTAATATTAACAGTAAAAAGACTTCCATTTTTGGGATAAAGCAGATTTTTTTTTAATCCCAACAAGTGTGGTTAAACTATTACTTTTCTTCTTCATGCATCTAGTTAAAATAAATGACTATTGTACACTATTGTATTTATGTGTAATAATTGTTTTATAATGTATGTGACTACAACATATATATATATATATATTCAACTTAAACTATGTTTTTTTTTCATTTGAAAGAACCAACAAATGGTTGTACATTGAAGTCGTGTGAACAAATTTGCCTACTTCGTTCTTCTTCTGAATCTTCTGCCACATTTGGGACTTGCAGATGTCAAGCGGGCTACACATTAAACCAAGATGGTGTTACATGCAAAAGTAAATATGTCACCCAACATAACCAATATGATGTCTCTTTAAATTTGGTGATAGTCCTACACTTGGTTCTAAGGATCATTTCTTATTTTTTTAATGTATGGAAACTAACGGGTTATAAAAGCTTGTACAGATTTGCCTAGCTGTACATTCATCGAATAAATGATTACTCATTCTATCATGCTGCTAAAATCTTGTGTAAGTGGAAAGCCCCCTGAGCAGTAGTTCCCAACCTTTTCGATGAATTCCTCCCTCAACAATCCAAAACATTTTCAT
Organism: Phallusia mammillata; assembly: GCF_965637545.1. NCBI lineage: Eukaryota > Metazoa > Chordata > Ascidiacea > Phlebobranchia > Ascidiidae > Phallusia > Phallusia mammillata. The sequence continues at coordinate 13,141 of NW_027648975.1, forward strand.
TCCTCCCTAATATACTACCTGGTAGATGCTAAATCATACAAAGATTTTTGAAAATTGGGTCTTTTATTAACTTCACAGGTCATTTTCCCAGAGCTTAAGTGTCTATTTACAAACCACTTGTTAAAAAATAAAGTAAATTCCTACTCTCAAGTGTTAAAATTCCTCCCCAGTTGGGAACCACTGCCCTAGAGCGTACTAAAGTCCAAAAGGCAACCGAAAAATTGTCTGTGAACTCTTGTTATGTATAACAAGCACGGCTGTCATCATGTTAATGGAGACAATTCATATACTTTTTAAAAAGGCGGTTTGGCAACTGTTATGTTTGCAGGACCCACTGGCGACCAGCGTTTTCTTTTGTTTGGAAAATCGAACCCCGGCGAGATTCGGGGGGTTTCCCTGTTTGCCGATCGCGACAACAACTTTTCTCCCATGGTGCCCATTGAGAATTTGCAAATTCCGCGGGCAATGGACTACTACAAGTTCGTTCTTATTTTTTTGTTAATTTCAAGCATTTTTGGTCGTTTTTTTTGTTTTAAAAAACGTATGCACGTCTTTTTGCAAGGAACTAAACCTTACCTATCAGTTTTTCCCATGTTTCTGATGCTTAACACAAATGTAATTTTTTTAAAAAAATCAGAAATATTTTTTTTTTTTATTTTAAAATTTGACTTTGAACTTAGGTAATACGTCATTCGCTTTTGACGACCCTAAAACCAAAACACGCCCCCTAATTTTTTTGACTGAATCTTTTTCGTTTGCATAATTAATTGGCGTTTATGTTTGCATATTCGCAACGCGGTTGTTACCTCCAAAGCGAACTGTTTTGTGATTGGCTTACATCTGTTGCTTAGAGACGAAGATGGACTGGATTGGGTTGTTTACTCGGATATTTCAACATATGAGATGTCTCGCAGAAGATTGCTGCCCGAAATCGGAGTTGAAGCCACTACTGAGGTGTTGCGGCATTTTTCTTTGCAATATATTTGTTTAAAATATGGTTTTTTCTACTTTTTTTTTTAAAACAAAACCCTTTTAAATTTTATTTTTTAATTGTCTATTTTTTGAGGTTATATATTTCCAATTTTTTTACAAATTTTTTACTGCTTGATATAACATTGATATCCGTATTGGGATCGAATAAAATTTACTTTTTTGTCAAAACCTGCACTTAAAATTTTGTAAATTTAAACTCCAAATACCCCATCATCAAAAGTTATTAAACTAATTTACTAACTAGACCACGTGAACACAAAAACTTTTTTTTGTGAGCATTCAGTGCGAAATTCTTACTCGATTTGCTTTTACCAAACCAAACAAACTCATTTCAACCAAAATCGCCTTTACGACTTGTGACCAGCACCAGCAACACACTGTAAACATTTACGAATTCATTTCTAAACAAGATTTCTTCCATGCTAGGTTCTTATAAATTCCACTTTCCACGACGTGGAGGGCTTGGCTGTAGACTGGATTAGCTTCAACGTGTATTGGACTGACGATGGCTACGAGACAGTCAATTTGGCGAGGCTTCCAAGAGCAACGTTGGTCGCATCGGATGATAATTACATGCGAAAGGTGCTAGTTCGTGGTAACCTGTCCCATCCAAGAGCAATCGCTCTAGACCCGATTGAAGGGTACGTTACCTGTATCGGATAAAAGTAACATGTCGTGTGTGATGTGTGTTGTTAACGTACATTGTGCAGTAGGGTTGACATAGATTGTTAGCATTAAAACGGACGTCTAAAGGTGATATAACATGTTTACAGCTTTTATAGGTGAAAACGCTACATTTAATTGTTATAATCAGCTTTATTATCAGGTTTATAGAGCTCTTCTAGCTAATGTATTTTTATTCCGACGTTTCGACGTCCTGTACAGGTCGCCTTCATGAGGGTAAATAACACTGAATGCGAGTAGTACTTGCGTTTCATTCTTTTTTCCTTTGTTTATCGTACACTGTACTAGTCGCATTCAGTGTTATTTACCCTGATGAAGGCGACCTGTATAGGACGTCGAAACGTCGGAATAAAAATACATTTGCCAGAAGAGCTCTATAAACCTGAAATTATGCCTGGCAGCAATAGCTTATATAACAGCTTTTAACACATGTTGGTAGAGTCTCTGATATGTTACTATGATTACAAATAACACATATGCGTTTTTCAATTTTTGTCATTACCCTGATGTATCGTATGGGATATCGAAACGTCTGCTGGAACCTGCTGGAAGAGCTACACTTTTTTTGATATGATTACAAATGTTCATACAAATAGAAGAAATTAGTAAACAATTTATCTAGGGAAAGTTTGTAAAAGCTGGTGGGATATTCAATCCAACCAATTGTTCTGGCTACCGTTTCATATATGTGACAGATTTGTATGCCCAAATCTCATCTTCATAAACAAACCCAGGAAACAATTTACTTGATATGTTACGTTTTCGAAATGTGTGGTAATTGAAGGGATGTCAATGTTAAAATTTTAGATTCTTACAACGTCCCATGTTTTAATTTGTATTTGTGAAACGTGTATTTTAAAGTTGCGTCGCAGTTGACTTTTTAAACTCCAACTTCATTTTACATACATGGAATAAATTTTCCTGCCCACCTTTAAATATTTTCCACTTGCAGAATGATGTACTGGACTCAGTGGCAAATGGCTCGTTCACACCCAGGTTATCATGGTAGTATTGAGATGGCATGGATGGATGGGAGCCACAGATCAACATTAGTATCAAGTAAGCTAAAGCAATTACTAAAATCGCCTCTATAGAGGCCTTTTTACATGTAACAATACAAAAACGTACACAACGAACTCTTTTCTACGATAATTATTTGCAATGTTTGGCTTGATTTGTATTACATTACTTCTGTTGAGAACGGTTTTGTAACATTTGGATGACAATATAAATGCTTTTTGTAATACTTGTTTTCTAACAATACGCTTCAAAAGTATCTTAATAGAGCATTGCGTGTTACTACAATCAGTTGACTTTTTTTGCCATATTGGGGCCCGTCATATTGAGACATGTTTCTGAACGCAGTGCGTTACTTCAAAACTTCGTTTAAATTCAACTTAAATTTTTTAGGCAAAACCGACGTTTTTGTTTTACAAATTGGCTATGACAGAAAATAATGTAGGTCCAAACTTGGATAGCTGGGTTGCTCAATTGGTAAAAATCACTAAGATTCCTTTTTTTAACTTTTGAATCTACATTTTAGAACCTAATCAAAATAAACTTCGAGTGATAAAAAGTGAAAAAAATCTAAAAGTTGCCCAAACCACGGATATAAAGCGTTCGTTTCTGAATTGAATTATCCCAGCGCAAACACGTTTTGCCTTTGCTCTCATTGGATAACCTCAAATTCTCGCACACCACAACATTGTATCAGGCGCCACGATATCGAGATCAGACGAACTACTTTGTTTACTCCCATTTACTAACAAGGCAATCGTCGCGTTGTTCTTAACCAATGATATATAGGCTCGGCAGGCTTGTGGTGTAAAGAGCAAAGACAAGATTTATTTGCCACGCCTCTTTCCATTATAGAATCTCTGATTTATTAATGGTTTCATTACACTTGGACCTTGGCCCTATTTCTGTGTCACTAAAATTTTTCAAAATTAATCTGAAGCACTGTGCCGTAATACACCACGGTTCGAATAAAAAAAATGCGAAACACGTTTACTATGGCGTCTTGCCACCAATCTACGGTTATAAGCAGGCTAGAAATCTGGGCTCGAAATTTAAAGTTAAGTCCTAAACCCGGCCCGAACCAGTTTTAGGAAAAAAAAACGAAATATTAACCAGGCCCACAAAGTGGTAAATTGCGGTAAAAATGATGCCAAGCCTGTTTCTATTATGCTCAAGCCCGAACCCGATCCGAAAAGCCCGGTCCGACGTAGAAATCTGTACCAAACATCATATACACTCCTTTCAAAACATACACCGTATTGACAACACCAGTAAACAATTTCACCACAACAAACCGGTAATTAAGCCAAGCGTTCGCACATACAAGACTTTCAAGGGCACGTCACTCCAAATCCATTAGACTCTATGTAAGACATCGTATTAGGAAATTGTTTTTCAGCGGTCAAACGCTAATGCAAGTTTATCACTTTGCAGGCGAAAACATCTTGTGGCCGAACGGTCTTGCTTTGGATTTGGAACGGCGACTTCTGTACTGGGTAGAAGCTTACTACGACCGAATTGAGTGTATTGGTTTGGACGGTAAAAACAGAAAGGTACGTGAATTAGCTGAAGTTGTACAGTTTTTATGTGGTTAACCCAGTGGTTCCCAACCTTTATCGACGAATTTCCATTTTCATTCCTATAGTAGATGCTAAATACAGAGTAATTTAAAATTTGGATTTTTTATCAACTTCATACGTTATATTCTCAGAGCTAAAGTGTCTTATTTACAAACCACATGTAAAAATTAGTAAATTCCTCACCTCAAGTTTTAAAATTCCTCCCGGTTGGGAACCACTGTAAAGTTGCGTGGATGAAATGATTCGATTTAAGTGCCTGTTTGGTCAAGTGGGGTTAGAATTGTGGGTTCGTATGACGTAAATGCATTAAGGACGTAACAATTTAAGCGTGACGTTTCAGTGACACATTCAAGCAAGCTTTACTTCGAAATGTCATTTTCTTAAGAATGCGGAATAGTGAATAATAGGCCTATCACATTTTCATCACATACGAGAGGCCGTATTACTGTGAAAGATACTTTTACGATATATTTAACGTATTTCACGGAAATAGTTTGCTACATTTCAGCGGTTTTAAAATGCCTTATGATTGAAACAAATCAACGAACGTAAACAGGACATTAGTGCATTTTTTACTGTCCTCAAGTTATATTTAATCAAGAAAGAGCAATTGTTTTCCAAACACTAGGTATGGTAGCCCTACTGATGTTCAAAGAGATAAATCCTTAAAAATTATGTTAGGACAGTTGCATAGACCTCCCAGTGTCTTTTTTTACCAAACTTTGGATAACGCTTTTTGACAAAGTTTCACACGCCAAAACACTTAAAGTGAATACTACTGGTTGAGTAAATTCGTTCCTTTTGTCATAGGCAGTGCTTTTCCGTGGTGTAAAGTAATTCATCAGCCATTTGTTGCAAAACAACCGTACGTTATACACAGTAGCAGTGTTTAAGTCAGGAAAGACATCTTGACATTGCATGCTCGACCGCACTTAACATAACCACCCGCCTTTTTGCATCACAATCCCACCATTGTTATCAAGTGACCTATAGGTTGCACGTCATGTCGTTTTAGCGTCGCAACTCGACCCGAGGTATGGCCAACTTGAAGCATTTTTGTCACTGATGAATCTTGTATGTCGTGTACTTTGAATGTTAAATTCCTGCAAGTGCAAACTAATACATTCATGGGTGTAAGTTAAGTCACAACGAGTGCTCAAACGTCACGAGTGAAGGACCTGATATAAAAAATAGGTGCACCACGTCTAGTTAGCTTATGTTGTTTTGTTATTTGCTGCGTAAAACATCTTTTTAGCGCTTCATTATCATTATAGAGTTGTAGATCGGGCCGTGTTTGGCCTTAGGAATTTTTTACCAACGGACTTGACTCGTGCCTGACTTCACATTCTATGTCTGTAATTTTTTTAAAATATAAATTACCTAGCTAAGTACCTGGTTGCTCTCCTTAACTTTTTTGTTTTAACCATCGTTTTGTCCATTGTGTATGTCTTTTTTATTATAGGCCTGTCAATCAAACTTATGGGTCAAAACGGGGTTTTCAAAACCGATTCGGGTTCGGGCTTCAGGCTCGAATTTCGGCTGTTCCACCAAACATTACTACCATTTTACTATTTTCGAATTAAAATGTTTTTTTTTTGCTTACATGACCCCTAACGTTATGACTTTCTTTAATTTTGGCCAATTGGACATTTTTTTGTTTTTCACTTGTATGGCCATTGTCAGTATATGTAAAAAAATAAATTTAACAATGTTTGGTTCAAATTTTAACAATTAGATAGCTTTGCCAGAAAAGTGATTCACAGCATCTGAATTGAGGTCGTCTTTACCACAAAAGTCTATTAAAACAATTTTTTTCTTGCAGGTCATTCTTACGGGGAATTTTGATGGCCACCACAATGCCCTTAGTCACCCTGTCTCAGTGGTGCTGTATGATGATGTGGAAAACAATACGCGTTATTTGTACTGGTCTGAATACAGAGCTGCTCAAATTTATCGTCTTAACCTCGACTTGGCTCTTACCTCAAGTGACGGTCACGTGCCAAACAGTGCGATGACGTTGGTTGCCCAGGACAACCCACCAATGCTGGAGGTCGGTTGGTTTTTGTGTTATGTATTTAAAAGTGATTACATTTAGTAAACAACCGAAAATCGTTAAAAAATTGCGTGGGGAACAACTAAATCGTGTGAAATTTTTAGGTAAAATAACTTTTAAGCTGCAGACAATGCACACTGTTACTACTTATAAGGTCTCATTAGTGAAGCCGGTTACGGCTGTATGAGCTCATGTAGCCCCTTACGGCACTTCAGTTTGTTGGGAGCAGCAAGCTGAAAAGCCATGCCTTACCAACCTGTTCGATGCCACAACTGGGCTTTAGCGGCAGAAGAACTGGTTTACAATGCCCATGTAATTGTTTTTGGAAACAAAGAATCAATTTATATAGGTCGAAACAGTGTGCACTGTCTGCAGCTTATCATATATTGGCTCGGCGTTTTAGAATAACTTTTGTTCGATGGAGTAGTTTTGCTCATATTTTTGTTCTAAGTAGCTCCTTCAAAATTTACATTTGTTTCTAGATTGTTCTCTTTGATCCAGCCAAGTTAACAGGCAGCAATCAATGTTCCGAATCACGTACTCGTTGCAGTGACATTTGTGTTCCTATCCCTGAAGCACCGAATTACAGATGCTTGTGTCCAGATAGCAGAGAACTTACAGCCGACAACCACACATGCAGAGGTAGGGTGTTTACAAAAGGCATCAATGTGGTTTGTACATAAGTAAGGCTGCAATGGGTTTACTATACGGCAGGGGTGGGCGTTTTTTTAGGGTTTAGGTCAAAGTGGAAACGTAGGATTATTTGTATGTGTTTTATCTGTTATGTGATGACATACTGATGTAAAGAAAAACAACCGCTTAAAACCAATTACTTTTTCCACATATTATCTTGACGACATTTGCATCATAAAAAGCGTAAGAAAATAGTCTGGAAATACAGAATTGCAGAAGCATTATATTACGAAGCACTATTTTAAAATAATTAATTAAAAAGAAAATGAACGACAAATTTAAGTCCAAAATTAGTCTGTACAAATTAAGTGTCCAAATAGGTTGTCAACATACGTTTTAAGTTAAACAAAGTTACACTGTTGTTCGGCCGCAACTGCCTATTCTACTTCATTTGCGCATTTCGGAAATCAAGCCTACGACTTATACTGTATTTCTGGCTGATAATTTTAGAGGTTTGCGTCTGAATTTTTAATTTTCATTGTTAAATTGCTTTATCAGACAAGTTGAACTACACCGCACCTTCACCGTGTAGAGGCGACAACTTCGAATGTAGCAACGGTCTGTGTATATCACAAAAGTGGGTGTGTGATGGTGACCCCGATT
>NW_027648976.1:0-20754 GCF_965637545.1 Phallusia mammillata
ATGACCGCTAGCGCATTAGAATTTGGTCGCTTATTTTATACTTTACTGTCTCCCAAACACAAACGAATTAAGATAAAATGAAACGGTTTTCACGAGCCCACTTGGTACTGCAGTCAGATAGAACTTGCAAAGTTTCAGCTTGTTCTGATCAGTAAAACAGAATTAACAAGCGCACATCGTAAGTATTTTCGAGTCATGACCGCTAGCGCATTAGAATTTGGTCGCTTATTTTATACTTTACTGTCTCCCAAACACAAACGAATTAAGATAAAATGAAACGGTTTTCACGAGCCCACTTGGTACTGCAGTCAGATAGAACTTGCAAAGTTTCAGCTTGTTCTGATCAGTAAAACAGAATTAACAAGCGCACATCGTAAGTATTTTCGAGTCATGACCGCTAGCGCATTAGAATTTGGTCGCTTATTTTATACTTTACTGTCTCCCAAACACAAACGAATTAAGATAAAATGAAACGGTTTTCACGAGCCCACTTGGTACTGCAGTCAGATAGAACTTGCAAAGTTTCAGCTTGTTCTGATCAGTAAAACAGAATTAACAAGCGCACATCGTAAGTATTTTCGAGTCATGACCGCTAGCGCAATGGAATTCGGTCGCTTATTTTATACCTTATTGTCTTCCAAACACAAACGAATCAAGATAAAATGAAACGGTTTTCACGAGCCCACTTGGTACTGCAGTCAGATAGAACTTGCAAAGTTTCAGCTTGTTCTGATCAGTAAAACAGAATTAACAAGCGCACATCGTAAGTATTTTCGAGTCATGACCGCTAGCGCAATGGAATTCGGTCGCTTATTTTATACCTTATTGTCTTCCAAACACAAACGAATCAAGATAAAATGAAACGGTTTTCACGAGCCCACTTGGTACTGCAGTCAGATAGAACTTGCAAAGTTTCAGCTTGTTCTGATCAGTAAAACAGAATTAACAAGCGCACATCGTAAGTATTTTCGAGTCATGACCGCTAGCGCATTAGAATTTGGTCGCTTATTTTATACTTTACTGTCTCCCAAACACAAACGAATTAAGATAAAATGAAACGGTTTTCACGAGCCCACTTGGTACTGCAGTCAGATAGAACTTGCAAAGTTTCAGCTTGTTCTGATCAGTAAAACAGAATTAACAAGCGCACATCGTAAGTATTTTCGAGTCATGACCGCTAGCGCATTAGAATTTGGTCGCTTATTTTATACTTTACTGTCTCCCAAACACAAACGAATTAAGATAAAATGAAACGGTTTTCACGAGCCCACTTGGTACTGCAGTCAGATAGAACTTGCAAAGTTTCAGCTTGTTCTGATCAGTAAAACAGAATTAACAAGCGCACATCGTAAGTATTTTCGAGTCATGACCGCTAGCGCAATGGAATTCGGTCGCTTATTTTATACCTTATTGTCTTCCAAACACAAACGAATCAAGATAAAATGAAACGGTTTTCACGAGCCCACTTGGTACTGCAGTCAGATAGAACTTGCAAAGTTTCAGCTTGTTCTGATCAGTAAAACAGAATTAACAAGCGCACATCGTAAGTATTTTCGAGTCATGACCGCTAGCGCATTAGAATTTGGTCGCTTATTTTATACTTTACTGTCTCCCAAACACAAACGAATTAAGATAAAATTAAACGGTTTTCACGAGCCCACTTGGTACTGCAGTCAGATAGAACTTGCAAAGTTTCAGCTTGTTCTGATCAGTAAAACAGAATTAACAAGCGCACATCGTAAGTATTTTCGAGTCATGACCGCTAGCGCATTAGAATTTGGTCGCTTATTTTATACTTTACTGTCTCCCAAACACAAACGAATTAAGATAAAATGAAACGGTTTTCACGAGCCCACTTGGTACTGCAGTCAGATAGAACTTGCAAAGTTTCAGCTTGTTCTGATCAGTAAAACAGAATTAACAAGCGCACATCGTAAGTATTTTTAAAGTTTGACCGCTCGCGCAATAGAATTCGGTCGCTTATTTTATACTTTACTGTCTCCCAAACACAAACGAATTAAGATAAAATGAAACGGTTTTCACGAGCCCACTTGGTACTGCAGTCAGATTGAACTTGCAAAGTTTCAGCTTGTTCTGATCAGTAAAACAGAATTAACAAGCGCACATCGTAAGTATTTTCGAGTCATGACCGCTCGCGCAATGGAATTCGGTCGCTTATTTTATACCTTATTGTCTTCCAAACACAAACGAATCAAGATAAAATGAAACGGTTTTCACGAGCCCACTTGGTACTGCAGTCAGATAGAACTTGCAAAGTTTCAGCTTGTTCTGATCAGTAAAACAGAATTAACAAGCGCACATCGTAAGTATTTTCGAGTCATGACCGCTAGCGCAATGGAATTCGGTCGCTTATTTTATACCTTATTGTCTTCCAAACACAAACGAATCAAGATAAAATGAAACGGTTTTCACGAGCCCACTTGGTACTGCAGTCAGATAGAACTTGCAAAGTTTCAGCTTGTTCTGATCAGTAAAACAGAATTAACAAGCGCACATCGTAAGTATTTTCGAGTCATGACCGCTAGCGCAATGGAATTCGGTCGCTTATTTTATACCTTATTGTCTTCCAAACACAAACGAATCAAGATAAAATTAAACGGTTTTCACGAGCCCACTTGGTACTGCAGTCAGATAGAACTTGCAAAGTTTCAGCTTGTTCTGATCAGTAAAACAGAATTAACAAGCGCACATCGTAAGTATTTTCGAGTCATGACCGCTAGCGCATTAGAATTTGGTCGCTTATTTTATACTTTACTGTCTCCCAAACACAAACGAATTAAGATAAAATTAAACGGTTTTCACGAGCCCACTTGGTACTGCAGTCAGATAGAACTTGCAAAGTTTCAGCTTGTTCTGATCAGTAAAACAGAATTAACAAGCGCACATCGTAAGTATTTTCGAGTCATGACCGCTAGCGCATTAGAATTTGGTCGCTTATTTTATACTTTACTGTCTCCCAAACACAAACGAATCAAGATAAAATGAAACGGTTTTCACGAGCCCACTTGGTACTGCAGTCAGATAGAACTTGCAAAGTTTCAGCTTGTTCTGATCAGTAAAACAGAATTAACAAGCGCACATCGTAAGTATTTTTAAAGTTTGACCGCTCGCGCAATAGAATTCGGTCGCTTATTTTATACTTTACTGTCTCCCAAACACAAACGAATTAAGATAAAATGAAACGGTTTTCACGAGCCCACTTGGTACTGCAGTCAGATAGAACTTGCAAAGTTTCAGCTTGTTCTGATCAGTAAAACAGAATTAACAAGCGCACATCGTAAGTATTTTTAAAGTTTGACCGCTAGCGCAATAGAATTCGGTCGCTTATTTTATACTTTACTGTCTCCCAAACACAAACGAATTAAGATAAAATGAAACGGTTTTCACGATCCCACTTGGTACTGCAGTCAGATAGAACTTGCAAAGTTTCAGCTTGTTCTGATCAGTAAAACAGAATTAACAAGCGCACATCGTAAGTATTTTCGAGTCATGACCGCTCGCGCAATGGAATTCGGTCGCTTATTTTATACCTTATTGTCTTCCAAACACAAACGAATCAAGATAAAATTAAACGGTTTTCACGAGCCCACTTGGTACTGCAGTCAGATAGAACTTGCAAAGTTTCAGCTTGTTCTGATCAGTAAAACAGAATTAACAAGCGCACATCGTAAGTATTTTCGAGTCATGACCGCTAGCGCATTAGAATTTGGTCGCTTATTTTATACTTTACTGTCTCCCAAACACAAACGAATTAAGATAAAATTAAACGGTTTTCACGAGCCCACTTGGTACTGCAGTCAGATAGAACTTGCAAAGTTTCAGCTTGTTCTGATCAGTAAAACAGAATTAACAAGCGCACATCGTAAGTATTTTCGAGTCATGACCGCTAGCGCATTAGAATTTGGTCGCTTATTTTATACTTTACTGTCTCCCAAACACAAACGAATTAAGATAAAATGAAACGGTTTTCACGAGCCCACTTGGTACTGCAGTCAGATAGAACTTGCAAAGTTTCAGCTTGTTCTGATCAGTAAAACAGAATTAACAAGCGCACATCGTAAGTATTTTTAAAGTTTGACCGCTCGCGCAATAGAATTCGGTCGCTTATTTTATACTTTACTGTCTCCCAAACACAAATGAATTAAGATAAAATTAAACGGTTTTCACGAGCCCACTTGGTACTGCAGTCAGATAGAACTTGCAAAGTTTCAGCTTGTTCTGATCAGTAAAACAGAATTAACAAGCGCACATCGTAAGTATTTTCGAGTCATGACCGCTCGCGCAATGGAATTCGGTCGCTTATTTTATACCTTATTGTCTTCCAAACACAAACGAATCAAGATAAAATTAAACGGTTTTCACGAGCCCACTTGATACTGCAGTCAGATAGAACTTGCAAAGTTTCAGCTTGTTCTGATCAGTAAAACAGAATTAACAAGCGCACATCGTAAGTATTTTCGAGTCATGACCGCTAGCGCATTAGAATTTGGTCGCTTATTTTATACTTTACTGTCTCCCAAACACAAACGAATTAAGATAAAATGAAACGGTTTTTACGAGCCCACTTGGTACTGCAGTCAGATAGAACTTGCAAAGTTTCAGCTTGTTCTGATCAGTAAAACAGAATTAACAAGCGCACATCGTAAGTATTTTCGAGTCATGACCGCTAGCGCATTATAATTTGGTCGCTTATTTTATACTTTACTGTCTCCCAAACACAAACGAATTAAGATAAAATGAAACGGTTTTCACGAGCCCACTTGGTACTGCAGTCAGATAGAACTTGCAAAGTTTCAGCTTGTTCTGATCAGTAAAACAGAATTAACAAGCGCACATCGTAAGTATTTTCGAGTCATGACCGCTAGCGCATTAGAATTTGGTCGCTTATTTTATACTTTACTGTCTCCCAAACACAAACGAATTAAGATAAAATGAAACGGTTTTCACGAGCCCACTTGGTACTGCAGTCAGATAGAACTTGCAAAGTTTCAGCTTGTTCTGATCAGTAAAACAGAATTAACAAGCGCACATCGTAAGTATTTTCGAGTCATGACCGCTCGCGCATTAGAATTTGGTCGCTTATTTTATACTTTACTGTCTCCCAAACACAAACGAATTAAGATAAAATGAAACGGTTTTCACGAGCCCACTTGGTACTGCAGTCAGATAGAACTTGCAAAGTTTCAGCTTGTTCTGATCAGTAAAACAGAAATAACAAGCGTACATCGTAAGTATTTTTAAAGTTTGACCGCTCGCGCAATAAAATTTGGTCGCTTATTTTATACTCTACTGTCTCCCAAACACAAATGAAATAAGATAAAGTTAAACAGTTTTCACGGACCAAATTAGGACTACAGTCTTTTACGTGTTTTATTTTAAGTTTTCCAGTTTGAATGATGATTTTGCTTTGAAATAGTAAAACTGAGTTTGAACTGATTGCAGTAGTATTACAATTTGCTGTTCCATCTTTTTGTGTTGTTAATTTCATATCTGACACAAAGTGTTTTGATCGCAGCACTGCGTGATATTATTAAAATTCAAAATGGTCATTGTGTTGTTATTGATGCAACAAGGTATCGTGACGTCACAAAGCCTTTTATGTCACACAGGCGTTGGAAATTTGGCGGATTTTATATTTTTTGTTCCGATAGGGCCAGAGTCAGTTATCAAATACCAAAACTGCTACATATTGTATCAAATCATGTTTATGGCCCAAGGATCGGCACACAACTTTTAAAGCACTTCTTCTGTGTTGAATTCTGTCCTTCCTCAGACTATGCCAACTAGTGCAAACTGTCGTGACATTCCAATTTACCAATTAAAAACGCACCGTTAACACAACATGAAACTAACGAATTTGTTACAAGAAGTTATGCCTTCACTCGAGCGTTGAAAACTTGAAATATTATTGTACCTTGTGGATTATTACTGCAGCGTACAAAAACTCGAAACAAATTTGTTACTTGAAACGAACTTGTTACTTGAAACGAATTTGTTACAAGTAGTTATGCCTTCACTCGGGGCTGAAATCTTGAAACATTGTTGCACCTTGTGGATTATTACTGCAGCATACAAAAACTGGAAACAAATTTGTAACTGGAAACGAAAGTGTTACAAGAAGTTATGCCTTCACTCGGGTGTTGAAAACTTGAAATATTGTTGCACCTTGTGGATTATTACTGCAGCGTACAAAAACTCGAAACAAATTTGTTACTGGAAACGAAAGTGTTACAAGAAGTTATGCCTTCACTCGGGTGTTGAAAACTTGAAATATTGTTGCACCTTGTGGATTATTACTGCAGCGTACAAAAACTTGAAACGAATTTGTTACTTGAAACGAATTTGTTACTGGAAACGAATTTGTTACTGGAAACGAATTTGTTACAAGTAGTTATGCCTTCACTCGGGTGTTGAAAGCTTGAAATATTGTTGCACCTTGTGGATTATTACTGCAGCATACAAAAACTCGAAACAAATTTGGTACTTGAAACGAATTTGTTACCGGAAACGAATTTGTTACTTGAAACGAATTTGTTACAAGAAGATATGCCTTCACTCGGGCGTTGAAAACTTGAAATATTGTTGCACCTTGTGGTTTGTTACTGCACCGTACAAAAACTCGAAACAAATTTGTTACTTGAAACGAACTTGTTACTTGAAACGAATTTGTTACTTGAAACGAATTTGTTACAAGTAGTTATGCCTTCACTCGGGGCTGAAATCTTGAAATATTGTTGCACCTTGTGGATTATTACTGCAGCGTACAAAAACTCGAAACAAATTTGTTACTGGAAACAAATTTGTTACTTGAAACGAATTTGTTACAAGAAGTTATGCCTTCACTCGAGCGTTGAAAACTTGAAATATTATTGCACCTTGTGGATTATTACTGCAGCATACAAAAACTTGAAACGAATTTGTTACTTGAAACGAATTTGTTACTGGAAACGAATTTGTTACAAGTAGTTATGCCTTCACTCGGGCGTTGAAAGCTTGAAATATTGTTGCACCTTGTGGATTATTACTGCAGCATACAAAAACTCGAAACAAATTTGGTACTTGAAACGAATTTGTTACCGGAAACGAATTTGTTACTTGAAACGAATTTGTTACAAGAAGTTATGCCTTCACTCGGGCGTTGAAAACTTGAAATATTGTTGCACCTTGTGGTTTGTTACTGCACCGTACAAAAACTCGAAACAAATTTGGTACTTGAAACGAATTTGTTACCGGAAACGAATTTGTTACTGGAAACGAATTTGTTACAAGAAGTTATGCCTTCACTCGGGCGTTGAAAACTTGAAATATTGTTGCACCTTGTGGATTATTACTGCAGCATACAAAAACTGGAAACAAATTTGTTACTTGAAACGAATTTGTTACCGGAAACAAATTTGTTAGTTGAAACGAATTTGTTACCGGAAACGAATTTGTTACTGGAAACGAATTTGTTACAAGAAGTTATGCCTTCAATCGGGCGTTGAAAACTTGAAATATTGTTGCACCTTGTGGATTATTACTGCAGCATACAAAAACTGGAAACAAATTTGTTACTTGAAACGAATTTGTTACCGGAAACAAATTTGTTACTGGAAACGAATTTGTTACTTGAAACGAATTTGTTACAAGAAGTTATGCCTTCACTCGGGCGTTGAAAACTTGAAATATTGTTGCACCTTGTGGATTATTACTGCAGCATACAAAAACTGGAAACAAATTTGGTACTTGAAACGAATTTGTTACCGGAAACAAATTTGTTACTTGAAACGAATTTGTTACTTGAAACGAATTTGTTATTGGAAACGAATTTGTTACAAGAAGTTATGCCTTCACCCAAACGTTAAAAACTTGAAATATTGTTGCACCTTGTGGATTTTTACTGCAGCATACAAAAACTGGAAACAAATTTGTTACTTGAAACGAATTTGTTACCGGAAACAAATTTGTTAGTTGAAACGAATTTGTTACCGGAAACGAATTTGTTACTTGAAACGAATTTGTTACTGGAAACGAATTTGTTACAAGAAGTTATGCCTTCACCCAAACGTTAAAAACTTGAAATATTGTTGCACCTTGTGGATTTTTACTGCAGCGTACAAAAACTGGAAACAAATTTGTTACTTGAAACGAATTTGTTACTGGAAACGAATTTGTTACAAGAAGTTATGCCTTCACTCGGGCGTTGACAACTTGAAATATTGTTGCACCTTGTGGATTATTACTGCAGCATACAAAAACTGGAAACAAATTTGTTACTTGAAACGAATTTGTTACCGGAAACAAATTTGTTACTGGAAACGAATTTGTTACTTGAAACGAATTTGTTACAAGAAGTTATGCCTTCACTCGGGCGTTGAAAACTTGAAATATTGTTGCATCTTGTGGATTATTACTGCAGCATATAAAAACTGGAAACAAATTTGTTACTTGAAACGAATTTGTTACCGGAAACAAATTTGTTACTTGAAACGAATTTGTTACTTGAAACGAATTTGTTACCGGAAACGAATTTGTTACTGGAAACGAATTTGTTACAAGAAGTTATGCCTTCACTCGGGCGTTGAAAACATGAAATATTGTTGCACCTTGTGGATTATTACTGCAGCATACAAAAACTGGAAACAAATTTGTTACTTGAAACGAATTTGTTACCGGAAACAAATTTGTTACTGGAAACGAATTTGTTACTTGAAACGAATTTGTTACAAGAAGTTATGCCTTCACTCGGGCGTTGAAAACTTGAAATATTGTTGCACCTTGTGGATTATTACTGCAGCATACAAAAACTGGAAACAAATTTGTTACTTGAAACGAATTTGTTACCGGAAACAAATTTGTTACTTGAAACAAATTTGTTACTTGAAACGAATTTGTTACTTGAAACGAATTTGTTACTGGAAACGAATTTGTTACAAGAAGTTATGCCTTCACTCGGGCGTTGAAAACTTGAAATATTGTTGCACCTTGTGGATTATTACTGCAGCATACAAAAACTGGAAACAAATTTGTTACTTGAAACGAATTTGTTACCGGAAACAAATTTGTTACTTGAAACGAATTTGTTACTTGAAACGAATTTGTTATTGGAAACGAATTTGTTACAAGAAGTTATGCCTTCACCCAAACGTTAAAAACTTGAAATATTGTTGCACCTTGTGGATTTTTACTGCAGCATACAAAAACTGGAAACAAATTTGTTACTTGAAACGAATTTGTTACCGGAAACAAATTTGTTAGTTGAAACGAATTTGTTACCGGAAACGAATTTGTTACTGGAAACGAATTTGTTACAAGAAGTTATGCCTTCACTCGGGCGTTGAAAACTTGAAATATTGTTGCACCTTGTGGATTATTATTGCAGCATACAAAAACTCGAAACAAATTTGTTACTTGAAACGAATTTGTTACCGGAAACAAATTTGTTACTGGAAACGAATTTGTTACTTGAAACGAATTTGTTACTGGAAACGAATTTGTTACAAGAAGTTATGCCTTCACCCAAACGTTAAAAACTTGAAATATTGTTGCACCTTGTGGATTTTTACTGCAGCGTACAAAAACTGGAAACAAATTTGTTACTTGAAACGAATTTGTTACTGGAAACGAATTTGTTACAAGAAGTTATGCCTTCACTCGGGCGTTGAAAACTTGAAATATTGTTGCACCTTGTGGATTATTACTGCAGCATACAAAAACTGGAAACAAATTTGTTACTTGAAACGAATTTGTTACCGGAAACAAATTTGTTACTGGAAACGAATTTGTTACTTGAAACGAATTTGTTACAAGAAGTTATGCCTTCACTCGGGCGTTGAAAACTTGAAATATTGTTGCACCTTGTGGATTATTACTGCAGCATACAAAAACTGGAAACAAATTTGTTACTTGAAACGAATTTGTTACCGGAAACAAATTTGTTACTTGAAACGAATTTGTTACTTGAAACGAATTTGTTACTTGAAACGAATTTGTTACCGGAAACGAATTTGTTACTGGAAACGAATTTGTTGCAAGAAGTTATGCCTTCACTCGGGCGTTGAAAACTTGAAATATTGTTGCACCTTGTGGATTATTACTGCAGCATACAAAAACTGGAAACAAATTTGTTACTTGAAACGAATTTGTTACCGGAAACAAATTTGTTACTGGAAACGAATTTGTTACTTGAAACGAATTTGTTACAAGAAGTTATGCCTTCACTCGGGCGTTGAAACCTTGAAATATTGTTGCACCTTGTGGATTACTACTGCAGCATACAAAAACTCGAAACAAATTTGTTACTTGAAACGAATTTGTTACTGGAAACGAATTTGTTACAAGAAGTTATGCCTTCATCCAAACGTTGAAAACTTGAAATATTGTTGCACCTTGTGGATTATTACTTCAGCATACAAAAACTCGAAACAAATTTGTTACTTGAAACGAATTTGTTACCGGAAACAAATTTGTTACTTGAAACGAATTTGTTACCGGAAACAAATTTGTTACTTGAAACGAATTTGTTACTTGAAACGAATTTGTTACTGGAAACGAATTTGTTACAAGAAGTTATGTCTTCACCCAAACGTTTTCAACTTGAAATATTGTTGCACCTTGTGGATTTTTACTGCAGCGTACAAAAACTCGAAACAAATTTGTTACTTGAAACGAATTTGTTACTGGAAACGAATTTGTTACAAGAAGTTATGCCTTCATCCAAACGTTGAAAACTTGAAATATTGTTGCACCTTGTGGATTATTACTTCAGCATACAAAAACTGGAAACAAATTTGTTACTTGAAACGAATTTGTTACCGGAAACAAATTTGTTACTGGAAACGAATTTGTTACAAGAAGTTATGCCTTCATCCAAACGTTGAAAACTTGAAATATTGTTGCCCCTTGTGGATTATTACTTCAGCATACAAAAACTCGAAACAAATTTGTTACTTGAAACGAATTTGTTACCGGAAACAAATTTGTTACTTGAAACGAATTTGTTACAAGTAGTTATGCCTTCACCCAAACGTTATAAACTTGAAATATTGTTGCACCTTGTGGATTTTTACTGCAGCGTACAAAACTCGAAACAAATTTGTTACTTGAAACGAATTTGTTACTGGAAACGAATTTGTTACAAGAAGTTATGCCTTCATCCAAACGTTGAAAACTTGAAATATTGTTGCACCTTGTGGATTATTACTTCAGCATACAAAAACTCGAAACAAATTTGTTACTTGAAACGAATTTGTTACCGGAAACAAATTTATTACTTGAAACGAATTTGTTACAAGAAGTTATGCCTTCACTCGGGCGTTGAAAACTTGAAATATTGTTGCACCTTGTGGCATATTACTGCAGCGTTCAAAAACTTGAAACAAATTTGTTACTTGAAACGAATTTGTTACTGGAAACAAATTTGTTACTGGAAATTGATTGGTGAAACTACGCTTAATATTGTGGGAATTTCGCTATGCATTTATTCACATAAAATTGATGCAGTGTGAATTTGTACTTAGAAACCCCAAGTGTATAATTTACGACATTTAAAATTTCGAAACAAATTTCGAAACATTTTTTATTTGCAATCCTCTACTGACATCTAGTAGTCAAAAGATATGTCCAAAATTTGTTTCGAAATTCGTAACGAGGTTATGGTCAAGAATATAAAAATTCGTTTCCGACCATATATACGGTTATGCTTGGAGTCCATTTTTATTGCTTTTTTATCTGTTTTGGGAAATAAAGAAGTTTTAATGGGTGGAAAGTTAGTACTACAGCTCTCTTTACACAATTCACACAAAAAATTCTTTGTAACCTTTGTTATTAAACATATTTTGCCTGATACTAATAAAACATTTTTTTAACAGTATTAACAGGTTCTGGGTCGAATTCTTGCTTTCACGTTCAATGGTTACGCCTATGTGAATATTGGTGATAAAGAAAGGTAAATCAATAGTTAAGAGTTTTTTCTGTTTTTGCTTTTAAATTTATTTGTTGGATGCGTTTTCTCAAACGTCAAACTGATTTTGTACACAGTCTTTGCATCAATTCGGTCGCTTTACAACAAAGGCCAAATGGTTTCAATAAAGAAGATCTGGACGGACCGTTGAAGTTAACACCAAATAATGTAGTCTGATTTTAATCTTGTGTAGGAAAAATAGCTTTACTAATGACAAAATTGCCAGCGATGTAAATAAAACGTATTCATTTTATTAACAAACGTTTCGACAAACACAATTGTCACCATCAGTGAAATAAGACACAGGTGGAAACAAGCGCTTATAGATACATGGAATAGATAAGGTGAAAAGTTATAAACAATTACGTCACACCGATAAAAGGTTGCAGACAGCTGGAGAAGAAAAAAACTATAAAACAGTGGTAATCAGGTGTTAAAAAGCCGCAGGGCCATAAAAGTTGTGTTAACGTTCAGCTCCGGTGCATGCTATTACTTACTGTATGCAGCCTTTTATTAGTGAGGTGTAATTAATTGATTTTTTTTCCTTTTCACCTTTTCCTTTCTGTATATATTGACGTGCACTTGGTTTAGCTGGTGCCTTATTTTACTGATGATGGCAATTGGTTGTGCCGAACCGGCTTGATCCGGTACAACGCCATTTGTACATGATACAAATTTAACCTGATTTGTACACAGTTGCAGAAAGCTTATCCTCTCGGCACCGACATTGTTGTAAGAAGTGATATTGAAAATTTATCACAAGCACCGTTCTGGAACTATCAACTTACACAGGTATTCTGCGTGTTTAATTACACACCGTAACTACAGGTACGAAGTTTTTGTATTGCGTGACTACCGTTACGTGTCGTCAGTGTAGATCAGTGGCTCATTTATGCAAAGGGAATTTGTATAAGTTAATAGTTCTCAAATTGTTGTTTAAAGTTTCGGATATTCAAAGGGTCAGAAGTCTGAGTATTTAAACACAAATAAAAATATTTCCATTCCAAAGAACTTTACTGTTAACACAAAACATCATCAATTAAGATAACAGAGGGGAGAATTCAAACTTTGCGGTCGACGTTAGTAAGAAACTACACCAATAAGGTGGAACCGCTGTTCTACACCTAAATGCCAAAAAATAAGAGCTATCATTGCTGTGAATCAGCATAAGTGCACTGTAATCTTGTGTCTAATTGTATTGAGCCCATAATAGTATCTCTCTCAGTTTCGCATTACCGAAGCCAAGTCGGAGTTAATTGCGTTTAAAACAAGCATTATCTGAATAACAAAATAATATGAATAAAAATAAAATGGTGATTGTTTAAAATGTGTTTAAAGGTTTTAGGCGCTAAGGGAAAAATTGTTCACCATAATGAATTCGTTGGAGTGACAATTCATGACATAACGAACAAAACAAACAGGACGTAAGTTTCTACTCATTCCTACAGCACGAAAATAAATATACTTAACTGAAAACTGTTTGCAGATGGTTTTTGCCGGAAGAAATGTATGAAAAAAGGACAGAGAATGCTTTTCCACCTGTTAGCAATCCGTTCCAGGTAAAATTTCATAAATAATTATTCGATTAAAATGAAAAGATACAGTTGCACAGTTTACCAAACTTGGAAAATATTCGCCTGAATATTAGTTTTAAACCGGGGGTCGAAAACTTTATTTTCCCGTAGACCATATTGTATTTTAATCGTCCCTGAATCAATAACAGCTACGGTATTGTTTGGTGACAACAAGGTGCTCTTAAATATTGATAGTAGCAAATGAAAGCAAATGAAGGCCAAAAATGTGTAGTAATTGATTTAAAAACAATTTGTTTGAAGCCCTATTTTGGACCTGCTGCTTCTCCTGCAACACCTCAATTTGGAGTGCCAAATATGATGAACGGTCGGTAAGTTTTTGCTTTACGTTGACGTAAGACAACATTTTTGTTACTAATTGTTTTTCTTTACGCATAATTAGAATGAACCCTCAGTTAGCGGGACAAGGAATGCCGCCAAACATAATGCAGGAAACACAGCACTCACCTCAATCTTCTTATGTCAAGCAGCAGTTTCCATTCAAAGTATGACATACATGACAACCATAGGGTGCAGATAGTGCACACTGTTTCGACCCAGTATCAATGTAAAACCTTTTTTGGCTCGATGCTGTTACATTGATACTGCGACACTGAGCCGACTTCACTTTGGTTCCCAAAGCAGTTGCTTGGCCATTGTGAGCCAGTTTCCTCTGTGGTGCATGCCCAGTTGTGGCATTGCACAGACTAGGTGAGGCATGGGTTTTTACTCTGTTACTCCCAACAAACAGGAGTGCGGTTGGATTGCTACACTAGCCAATACGGCCAATCTCTCGTCACCAGCTGCACTGGTGAAACCTTATAGGTCGAAACGGTGTGTACTGCCTGCAGCTTATCATTTATTGGCCCGGTGCTTTTACAAACAATTTCCTCCGATTTGTTGGGAGTATAGGGGAAAAAGCTTTACCTATTTTGTCGATGGAACAACTGGCGTCATTATTAATGTTTTAAGCAGGGTTCGCTTGTATTTTTGAATTGCAGTTTGAAGATTTGGTCGTGTTCAGGTTTGCACATCAACCATCGTTCTTCAGAACATTAGATTACTTACGACTTCCAAGGACTTTTGCCAAGGTAAATAACCCCCTAACGGAGCACATGGTAAAAATTAGAAATTTTGTAAGATCGTTTGGAGTCGGAGTGTGAAACATACTGGCTAGAAGTGAAACATAATGTATAACAGTGTGAAACATACTGGAAAAACATACTGGCTAGAATCGGAGTCGGAGTTTGTTAAAAATGCTCTTAAGTTATGTTTAGAAAAGGAGAATTTGGTAAAACTGTGTACTTTTAAATTTGAAATATCACTTGCAGTTACGGAAGGTAATAAGTTTCTCACATAGGTGATATAAATATATTTATCTATTTAAATATCCTATGGTTGGCAACAGTTCATGCAGCTATGAGTTACTACACTGAGTGTGTGTGAATTATTAGTGTGAGGAATGGTGGAGTCAGAGTTTCGTGAAGAAAATATTAGGAGTCGGAGTCAGTGTGGTTGAAGTTTTAAGAGTCGGAGTCGGAGTTGGAGTAGGTACATTTAAAATGTCTGGAGTCGGAGTTGCAGTAGGTACATTTAAAATGTATGGAGTCGGAGTTGGAGTAGGTACATTTAAAATGTCTGGAGTCGGAGTTGGAGTAGGTACATTTAAAATGTCTGGAGTCGGAGTTAAAGTAGGTACATTTAAAATGTATGGAGTCGGAGTTGGAGTAGGTACATTTAAAATGTCTGGAGTCGGAGTTGGAGTAGGTACATTTAAAATGTCTGGAGTCGGAGTTGCAGTAGGTACATTTAAAATGTATGGAGTCGGAGTTGGAGTAGGTACATTTAAAATGTCTGGAGTCGGAGTTGGAGTAGGTACATTTAAAATGTCTGGAGTCGGAGTTGAAAATGTATGGAGTCGGAGTTGGATTCGGAGTCGGTGGTAAAGTGGCCGACTCGTTATCACACATGTTTCTAAAAAAAGCATTTTATGGATTGCGCCTGAAGATTAATTGTCGTTCTTTGAATCCAGGTTTGTCAAGGTGTCGGTAAATTTCTTGGATATGAAAATGATCGCACTTGTGTTGTTGAATTTGATGGAGTATTGTAAGTTTTCATTTGTTATACCATTTGTTTTTTGTGTTTAACGACTACCCTGCGTCGAAGGATTCAAGCAAAAATTGACGATTTAATAAACGAGACATCCAAATTTCCTGTAAAGATAAATCAAAAAGTTTTTGATCAGTTTAATGCAGCTGAGAGCAAGCGCAAGAAGCTAAAGGTGATGTTGCTTGTTTTTTACATAATGTTCGCAATGTTACAAAAAAAAATTGTAGGTTGGAGATGCTGTTCAGCTGAACATTGGACCGCGGCAACTGGCAGAATACGTTCTAGATGATATCAACGTGAACCCTGAATTACAAACGGTAATGTGTTTTTGAAATGTAAATTCTTTTTTCCACAAATTTAATACACACTTGCCTTAGATGCAATATTGCGTTCGTACTACCACTAAGTCGGTTGTAACAGTTTTAAAATGACACAAACGATACTTTTGCTACAGATTAATAGTTCTCAAAGTGGGCGTATCGGGACCAGTATACACAAAGTAATGTGTTATGCTCTTGTTGTAAAAGAGGCTCTTGGAAGTAAAGAGTGATAGACGTCAGCTAGCTAAAACGTACTACAACAATAAGGAATAGTAACTCAAATGGTTATTGAAAGCAATATTTTGGTCCCAGGTTATTCTATCACCAGCAAAGCTTGTAGCATTTGATGACGACCAAGACAAAGCGTTGCTGGAGTTTGAAAATGGTGAAGTTTACAGCGTTGATCCAAACTTTGTCACTGCTCCTAGTTCTGAGCCAATCATCGATGACCAATCAGTAGGTTTTTAGACCAGTTTATAAAGTGTTCAAAAACGTAAGATTCCCGTGAATAGTTTTTAGGGTTTAGCTGTAACAAATGTGATAAGCTAAGGCACTTTTTCGCACTTTTATAGATTGTAAGACATTTTTCACAACTACTTTAAAAACAATATAAGAAAAAAATTGTATGCTTTTGTTAGCTCCTGTTTGCGCATTGGTTCCTGAAACAAAAAGAGTATAAATGTTGAAAAACTGTAAGTTGTAATTTTGTTTGTTTTATTTGGGTGGTTTTTAGCAGTAAATATGTAAATACATCAACCTAGTTAAAAGTTTAAACTATTTTACTTTACGCTTTACAGGGTGATACTTCTTCGACGCCTGCTTCGGAAAATTATGGAGGTAAATAACTTAAGTAAAGCATACGCTCGAGTAAATACCTCTACTTAAAATTTGATTCCGCTAACATCAAATTAATTCGAAGTTTAAGCTGCATTTCCAGTACATATATTTTGACTTACATTTGTAATGCCGCATACATTCGTCTCCCCGGCCGTAGGTTGTGCACCTCTGCTGTGGACGCACGGGGTAATTTATATCTAATATTCTAAGCCCAGCTACTTCCGCCTTAATCCACTGATGCCCATTATTTCACTTATTTACTACCCAAGGTCTATTGTAAGTAATATTTACCATGAAATACTTTGTAACATTTTATTGCAATATTCCAGAAAAAAAACATGTTTAGTACTCCGTTTTTAGCACATGGGCCACTTTTTCAGATTTTTTGGTAGGTGTAGGTAAAATGATTTCGAAAAAGGCCTTGATTATTCATTTACGTGTAAAATTTCTAAGACTTTGTAATGTTTATGATTAACAAAGCTTACGCTGTCTCTGCAGTGACAGATTATTCAAACCTGTTTTAATACACAGTAACATTTGATTTACCGAACACCAGCGGCGAAATTTGGACACGACCCAATCAACCTGGCCCAAGCCAAGCAGCGCCCCAACAAAGGCAAGCAGCGCCCCAACAAAGTCAAGCAGCGCCCCAACCGGCTTTTATTAAAAGTTACCCAACTATTCAATTCATGCAGCAATACTTTTCTTCTCTCCAAAGCATTAATTCTACTTTCTACGTTAGTGACCCGCAAAACTTTACCACCAACATGTATTGACCAAATTCAACTTTTAAACTTAACTATACATTGCTTTTGCTGTGAAATGATTGAACTGTAAATGTACAGCGCGTGTGTGTAGATTACAAGATCGTCAGAGTGTTACGCAAATATTGATTAGTTTGACTAATGTCCCATAGAGCTTTGGTCGAAAATCTCTGGTTTAACACAATAGGCGTAAATAGCATCACTAGTTTGAGTGTTCCATCGTGATTGGCTCGTCGTGTATTATTAAGAGCGTAATTGCTTGTGTTTCTAAAGTACAATACAGTAGTTGAGTGTGAGTTTGTTTACTTTATTGCATCGTTGTAAAATTTCGTTTGGTGTTTCGTGGAAATTATTTCAATTCAAAAAGTGTACCACGGACCAAAAAATGTTAAAAAACACCGGCGCAATACGTAAAAAACAAAAGTTGGGGTGTAGTGACTTTTTTTACCAAATCATAACGCAATACATACCGATACTTTTTAATGCTTTTACAAAAGGCATGGATAGATTATTTTGCACGTAACTATTTTATCGCAAGTTAATGCCATAGTTGTTCTCTCCCGTTTACCTTGCTGAATTAATACCTGTGTGCAGCAACCGCGTTGTTAAAAACTGCAAAAAAACATTATGATATGCAATGAACCGTTCATCAGCCTCACAAAGGATAAATAATGCAAATGCTGAATAACTTGGCGATATAAAACAAATTTAGTTCACGTGGTGACAGTAGCAAGTTAAAAACACTGCCTGTGTTAAATGTGCAACAAAACTAATTGTTTCGCGTTGTTTTGTTGGCTAGTATAAACTAGCGGTCGCATGCAAGATGATTTTTTAATGCACACCAAGTGATTTTTGAAATACAGTTTGGCAAAATTCAAACTATTCTATCGCCTTTTTTCGTTTTTTTTTATAATCTGATCTTGCCAAAAACGCAACCTACAAATACAAATCAATTAATAAAATAATACATAAATGTAAATGCAAGATAAAAATAAAAAAATAAAAATATCACATAAATGGTACAAATACAAGTCTGCCTTCTGCCTGATTGCTATTCAAATCAGCTGACTGGACCACCGTCAATTTATTACCACTTTGACAAATATAAAATAGACACACGGCCCATAACACGTTGCCGACCATATGGTATTAACGCTGCGTTTTTATGTTTAACACAAAATTCGCCTTTAAAGAGCTCGTGTGTAAAGTTTTTTTTTTGGGGGGTGCACGACAAATAATTTGTTCTAAATAAAACCTTTACGGGTCATAGGTTATATCTGATGGACCAAGAAAAGGGCGGGAAAAAGTTCTAAAACAGATCCAAGTGAAACCAACAGCAACATGCAGTTACATTAAAATTGGCAATTTTTTGGACAATGAAATAGGCAATTTTTTTGGACGCATTATTGATGTATTGAAAACTAAAGAAACATGGCTACAAAGAGGTGAAAAAGTAGTAGCTGCTTACGGATATTGCCTATCAAAATGGAGCAGCAAGTTTTCAATTTTATTCACCAGCTTTCGTTGAAAGTAAGCATTTCTCAAATAAAAAAACCTTTAAAAAAGCAAAATGATAATGTTTGAACTACAGAATTTTAAAGAAAAGGTTTTGGTAAAGATACTTTGTTATAATTACCCGACAAATATATGAGACCATCAAACTAAAACAATCAAATTTTACAAGCTAAAGTAATTTCTTCCACGTGATGTCAGTAGCAAGTTACAAAATAGTGCCTGACAATAAGTGACAAACCACATTTCAAAAAACGAGTGAAATAGGATTTTATTACACCTTTGCAGGCGAGTTTGTAATTAAATCCAAACTTTCGCAAATAAACACAAACACATAGTACGCCAGGCCCATTAAAGGCACGTATCAAACCGGTTTACCAAGCATTTTAATATGGCAAGGCACAGACTCGAAAAATCTAGCCTGCGCTGGGATTCTTTAGGGTTGATCCCAGTATGTATGTATTCATCTTAAACACGTTTGTTACTTTCAATGCAGAGTATGACCTGGAATAAGCTAATGTGTATTTTTTTGCGTTAAAAGCATGGTACCGAATGAGGCCGGTTTCCGAACTACTTCTTTGCGTGTGGCATATGTAAGAAAAAAAGTAGGGACTCGCGCTCTTGCCTGCTACTTATGCTGCACATGCCAGCTTCATAGTAAGCTATCGTCCGGTCGACTATTGTTCAGTTAAGATAAACATATACTGGAAATCTGGAATCAAAGTGTTCATCAAATATGACTTATACCACTAAGTTCAAATCTGGTATCTTGCTTAACTGCACTTTCCAAGTCAGAGATTTTCTGACTTTGTGTCACGGCCCAGTTGTACACTATTTTAACTAAAATGTAAATTTTTGTGGCCTAAAATCATAATCTCATTCATTGCAAGAAAACATGATCAAGATTTCTACTTGTGATCGTCCTCGGTTTAAATCTCGTGAAAAAGTGTGTTTGCAGCCAAAATGCCTGTACATTTACACAAAACAAGTTTTCTCTTTTCACGGAGAATACAGAACTCATAGTTGCGATATTCGACCATGCGAAACGAAAAAGTGTTTCCGCGGGGTTTTGCAAAACGCAAATGTCAGCAAAAATAATTTGTCTACGTTTTAGTGAATCAGCAAAACTGCAATGAAATCCAGACACACACTAAAAATGCTTAATGAGAAAATTGCAAGCGTATTTTCGGAGATGTTTTACCATCATTGCAAAGATTGCAAAAATATGTTTCTAACAGAACGACTAACCATCAGGTTAAGACGCAAAAACAATTTTTATTTTCTTTCAAACTGTACTTTATCTGCATAATTGCGTACACAATTATTTTATACTTTGTATTTTTGCTGCACATTTTGTTTTATCTTTACCGGTTAAAAGAAGCAACAAAATGGAATAAAATTGCGTGTTTAAAACTACATACAGGCCCTTATCTGTTCTGCCACGCGAATCGCATTTTGGTTTGGAAAATACTTTTGTTACAAAGATCATGTAAACTTTTCTGTTCAAGGTTAAGAGTTTAAAACAACTTCAACTTCAAAGATTCTCCTTTCGTGTCGTTCCAGCCAATTAGTGCAGACAAAACATTGCCCATGTGGTGAAATTTGATCTTTTTGCAACAGCAGACAATTAAAAGGCATGTTGATGCATTTAGAAACAAGAACGTTTTGAAAACTGCTTT